>NC_045454.1:846096-853093 GCF_002776525.5 Piliocolobus tephrosceles | reverse complement strand
GGCATGAGCCAATGTGCCTGGCCAAAAGTCAACTTTTTTTTTTTTTTGAGTTGGAGTCTCACTCTGTTATCCAGGCTGGAGTGCAGTGGTGCGATCTCAGCTCACTGCAACCTCTGCCTCCCGGGTTAAGCCATTTTCCCGCCTCAACCCCTCAAGTAGCTGAGATTGCAGGCATGCGACACCATACCTGGCTAATTTTGTATTTTTAGTAAAGATGGGGTTTCACCATGTTGGTCAGGCTGGTCTCGAACTCCTGACTTCAAGTGATCCACCCACCTCGGCCACCCAAAGTGCTGGGATTACAGGCGTGAACCACCGCACCCAGTCAATTTTACTCTTTTTTTTTTGAGAAGGAGTTTCGCTCTTGTTGCCCAGGCTGGAGTGCAATGGTGCGATCTCCAGCTTACCACAACCTCTGCCTCCTGGGTTCAAGCAATTCTCCTGCCTCAGCCTCCCAAGCAGCTGGGATTACAGGCCTGTGCCACCACACCTGGCTAATTTTGTATTTTTAGTAGAGACGGGGTTTCTCCATGTTGGTTAGGGTGGTCTCGAACTCCCAACCTCAGGTGATCCGCCCACCTCGGCCTCCAAAAGTGCTGGGATTACAGGCGTGAGCCACCGCGCCTGGCTCAATTTTACTCTTTAATATATATATATATATATATATATATATATATTGCAGTGTAGTGTATCCTTAACCCAGGCACTGTACTAGGACATGGAGAACCATTTGGGAGTCCCCAAACATGTGTACAGCTTATCGTTTAGTAGGGGAGATACACTGTGGGACAGACTGTTAAATAGACAAGCAGGCTGGGCCCAGTGGCTCATGCCTTTGATGTCAGCACTTTGGGAGGATGAGGCAGGTGGATCACCTGAGGTTGAGAGTTTGAGACTGCCTGACAAACATGGAGAAACCCCATCTCTACTACAAATACAAAATTAGCCAGGCATGGTGGTGCATGCCTGTAATCCCAGCTACTTAGGAGGCTGAGGCAGAAAAATTGCTTGAACTTATGAGGTGGAGGCTGCAGTGAGCTGAGATTGGGCCATTGCACTCCAGCCTGGGCAACAAGAGCAAACTCCGTCTCAAAAATAATAATAGTAATAAAATAAACAAGCAAATCAATTATTTGAGTTTGGGAGCAATACTATACAGAAAACGAATGGGATGTGAGGATAGAGAGCAAGAATAAGCCAACTTTTTCTGTGAAGGGCCAGGAAGTAAAGATTTTCGTCTTTGAAGGCCTTGCAGTCTGGGACTCAACCAAACTCTGCCACTATAGTGCAAAAGCAGCCACACACAATACATGAATGAGTGGGTGTGGCTGTGTTCCAATAAAACTTTATTTACAAAAACAGTGGTTGGCCCAGATTTGGCCCATGGAGTCTCGTTTGCCAACCCCTGTGATACAGAATAATGGGTAGGGACCCTCATTAGATGGAGTGGTAAGAGCCTTTCTATCTGGAGTAAGGGACCTGCAGATGAAGAGAAAGAAGAGAAGGAGCCAGGCAGGTGAACAGCCAAGCCACCAGCATTCCAGGCAGAGGGAGCTGCAAGTCCAAAGGCCATGTGGTAGGAAAGAGGTTTGAGGTGTTCTGAGAAATAAAAGGCCTGTATGAGAAGAAGGGGCAGGGCCAGTCGCGGTGGCTCATGCCTGTAATTTCAGCTTTTTGAGAGGATGAGGCGGGCGGATCACTTGAGGTCAGGAGTTTGAGACCAGCCTGGCCAACATGGTGAAACCCCATCTCTATTAAAAATATGAAAAGTAGCTGAGCATGGTGGCATATGCCTGTGGTCCCAGCTACTTGGGAAGCTGAGGCAGGAGAATCAGTTGAACCTGGGAGGCAGAAGTTGCAGTGAGCCAAGATCGCACCATTGCACTCCAGCCTGAACAACAGAGCAAGACCATGTCAAAAAAAAAAAAAAAAAAAGACAAAGATTTAAGCTTTGAGAAGTAGGGAGGGGTCAGATCAGGTAGGCCCTGGCAGGTTATGCTAGGAAGAAGTCTCAATTTTTTTTTTTTGTTGAGACGGAGTCTCACTCTGTCGCCCAGGCTGGAGTGCAGGGGCGAGATCTCCGCTCGCTACAAGCTCCGCCTTCCGGGTTCACGCCATTCTCCTGCCTCAGACTCCCGAGTAGCTGGGACTACAGGCGCCCGCCACCTCGCCCGGCTAATTTTCTTTTTTTCATTTTTAGTAGAGACGGGGTTTCACCGTGTTAGCCAGGATGGTCTGGATCTCCTGACCTCGTGATCCGCCTGTCTCGGCCTCCCAAAGTGCTGGGATTACAGGCGTGAGCCACGGCGCCTGGCGTGCCCCCGTCTCTTGAGTCTTTACCTGCCATCTTCTCTGGGTCTCTGTCTTCTTCTCCGGTCTTTCCGCCCATTCCCCTTCTCTGGGTGCCTGTACTTCTTATGGGTCTTTGACCCCCATCTTTTGTAGATTTAGTTTCTCCTTTCTCACTGTCTTTGTCTCCCTTTCTCCGAATCTCCCTCTGAGGCCCCTGTCCCTCCTCCACATCTCTGTCTGCCTCAGGGCCTCTGTCCCTTTCACTCTGGGTTTCTGCCCCCTTCGCTCCGGGGCTCTGTCCCTGTCTCCTAGGTTTCTGCCTCTCTCTCGGGGTGCCTGTGCCCCAGGTCTGTCTCTCAATCTCCCTTGGACTTTGCCTTCAATGACTGTAGGTGTCTCCGCCTCTTTGACTCTTTCTCCATCTGGTGGCAGCTCCCCTAGTACCCAAGGCCTTAGGGTTCGTCTTCCCCGTTTGTCCCAATATGAGAGATCGCCCCATAACCCCCGTTCCTGGCTGTCCTTTCACATCCCGTCTCCCCTCTCAGCTCGGTGTCCGGGCTGAAGCAGACACTGCTGGCGGAGTCCGGGGATCTGACCAGCTACAGCCACCGGGTGTTCTCGGCCTGGGACTTCGGCCTCTGCAGGGACGTCCACGTGCGGCTGCGCCAGCGCATCATCTTGTACGAATTACAGGTGCGATTAGGGGGCGGGTTATGCAACGGGGTAGGGACCAGACCGGACTGGGCTGAGATAACGCACAGGGCCTAACCCGGTGATGGGGCCTCCGGAGAGACGCTAGGCAGCTCCTTCCCCAAGAAAGGCAGGTCCTGGGGAATGAGAGGGTTGAGAGGAGGCCGCGATAGGGCTGCCCGAGATCCAAGGGTGTAGGAAAAGGATGCGCCAAGGCTGGGATCGGTGGCTCAGGCTTGTAACCCCAGCACTTTGGGAGACCGAGGCAGGTGGATCGTTTGAGTCTAGGAGTTCGAGACCAGCCTGGGCAACACAGGGAGGCTGCCTCTCTACCAAAAATGCAAGCACAAGAAGCGGACGGGGCGTTAAGGCAATTTGGTTCAAAGTTAACTGATGGGAGCGGCCAGCGGGGGGACGTCTTGATATAGATGAACCGGAACTTCAGGCCAGGCATAAAGCGCAGGGCCGCCTGGGGGCGGAGCCTCTGATGGGCAGGGCAGACCAGGGGTGGGTCTTGGGGATGTTGGGCGGAGCTTCGGGGGCGGGGCCCGGGGTCCTGAGATTGGCCGCGCAGGGATGGGGGCTTGGGTTGCTGGATCCGGCCGCGGAGGGGCGGGGCTGTAAAGGGCCACTGGTTTCTTAGAGCGCCCCGGAGTGGTGGAACCGGGACTGCAGAGGTTGTCAGCGGGTGGGGAGACTGCATCAGTTCACGTTGAGGAGGATCTCTGGAGAGCCAGGCCTGGGGAACCCAGAGGCCAGCGCCTTGGGAAATGGAGTCCAAGCAGGCATCTCTCCTGCCTTCAGGTGGAGCTGGAGGAGACAGTGGTGCGGCGCCAGGCTGCTGTGCGGACTCTGGGCCAGAAAGCCAGGGTTTGGTTGGTGCGTGTGCTGCTCAACCTGCTGGTGATCGCACTCCTTGGGGGAGCCTTCTATGGCATCTACTGGGCTACAGAGAGCACCGTGGCGCTGCAGGTGCGGAGGGTCTTGGAAGAGGAAGCCGGGGGGTCCTGGAACCTACATTTCCAACGATGGAGGGAGGGAATGGAAGTTTGGGATGCCTGAGATCTTACAGAGGAAGTATGGGAGAGGGTATGTTTGGACCCTGGACTTCGGGGTTTTAAAAGAAGAAGAGAGACTGGGCGCGGTAGCTCATGCCTGTAATCCCAGCACTTTGGGAGGCTGAGGTGGGGGGATCACGAGGTCAAGAGTTCGAGACCAGCCTGACCAACATGGTGAAAATCCGTCTCTACTAAAAATACAAAAATTAGACGGGCGTGGTGGTGCATGCCTGTAATCCCAGCTACTCAGGAGGCTGAGGCAGAAGAATCACTTGAACCCGGGAGGCGGAGGTTGCAGTGAGCCAAGATCGCACCACTGCACTCCAGCCTGGGCGACAGAGCCAGACTCTGTCTCAAAACAAACAAAGAAACAAACAAAACAAAAACAAACAAACAACAAAGAAGAGGTCTGGGGGAGGACCTTAAGCTTTCCTCCAGGACCCCAAGCCTCTACTCATGGTCCACTCCCTCTCCCAGGAGACGTCCCTTGTTCAGGAGTTGCCACTGCTGAAGCTTGTGGTGAATTACCTTCCGTCCATCTTCATCGCCGGGGTCAACTTTGTGCTGCCGCCCCTGTTCAAGCTCATTGCTCCACTGGAAGGCTACACTAGAAGTCGCCAGATCGTTTTTATCCTGCTCAGGTTCCAGCCTCATGGGGATGGCTGGGAATGATGGAGGGTCGGGGCGGTCAGAGGGATGTTGGCGCTGACAGGTAAGACACGGAAATCCTGCTGATATCGGATCCAGGGATTCAAATCCTGACTCCGCTGGCCAGGCACGATGGCTCACACCTGTAATCCCAGCACTTTGAGAGGCCGAGGCTGAGGTCAGGAGTTCGACACCAGCCTGACAAACATGGTGAAACCTGTCTCTAGTAAAAATACAAAAGTTAGCCCGGTGATAGTGGTTTCTGTAGTCCCAGCTACTCGGGAGGCTGAGGCAGGAGAATCGCTTGAGCCTGGGAGGTAGAGGGTGCAGTGAGCTGAGATCGCGCCACTGCACTCGTCTGTAGGACAAGTGAGACCCTGTCTCAAAAAAAAAAAAAAAAAAAAGAAAGAAAGAAATCCTGACTCTGTCGCTGGGCCTCAGCTTCTTCATCTGTGAGATGGGTTGAATGCGAGCGCGTTCCACTGAGAAGGGGACTGCCACCTGGTGGGTACCGGATCAGGGCCCATTCTCTGCCTTCCCCCCGCCAGGACGGTGTTTCTTCGCCTGGCCTCCCTGGTGGTCCTGCTCCTCTCTCTCTGGAAACAGATCACTTGTGGGGGCGACTCCGAGGCTAAGGACTGCAAAACCTGTGGCTACAATTACAAAGAACTTCCGGTGAGAACGGCAGGGGTCTGCCTGGGACTCCTGGGTCCCTGAAGGAAAGATGGAGCTGGGTGGGTCCAGACTCTTGGTTTGGGCGGAGAGGGGAGCTCGGGATGCTGGAACACTCTCCCATGGGTATGAATGTTTGAAAAACGAGGACTCCCAGAGAAAGTATTGACAGGGTCTCATAGGCTTGCGATGTGGAGACTCGGACGCGTGGGCCTCCAGGTGCTCGGGTCCTGAGGTCTTTCTGACCTATTTCTTCCTTCTTCAGTGCTGGGAGACCGTCCTGGGCCAGGAAATGTACAAACTTCTGCTCTTTGATCTGCTGACTGCCTTGGCAGTAGCGCTGCTCATCCAATTTCCTAGAAAGTGAGAGCCCCGCCCCTCGCTGTGGCCCCGCCTCTCTAGGCCCTGCCCCATCGCGCTGTTCTTTTCACCGCGCACCTTTTTACTGTTCCCGCCTCTGCCGGCTCCCTTTGCTTGCCCTAGGTCCGCAGATCTCCCCTACTCCGCCCTTGTTTTAGTGGGTTACTTCCCTGTGGCCCCGCCCCTACCGCCGCGACACCTGGTCCCGTCTAGTCCTCTGGACACACCCCCTCCACGTGGAGTCTTGAAAGTCCCGCCCCTCCTCAGATACGCTTGCTTCCTATTGGCGGGCAGGGCGGTGGAGGAAACTCCACCTGGCGGGCAGGGCGGTGGGGAAACTCCAAGTCGCCGCGTCCCTGACTCGGGCCCGGCCCCGCCCCGTCCTTCAGGCTCCTCTGTGGCCTCTGTCCTGGGGCGCTGGGTCGTCTGGCGGGGACCCAGGAGTTCCAGGTGCCCAACGAGGTGCTGGGGCTCATCTACGCGCAGACGGTGGTCTGGGTGGGGAGTTTTTTCTGCCCTTTACTGCCTCTGCTTAACACGGTCAAGTTCCTGCTGCTTTTCTACCTGAAGAAGGTAAGCGGTAGGGGGGCACTCTTGGGTCTGAGGCAGGAGGTACTGGGGCTCGCACTCCTGGGTCCTGGGCAAGGAAGATCCTGGGGGCCTGGATTACTAGGTCCTAAGAGAGGAGGGGGTTGGAGGACAGACTCTTGGATCTGAGAGAAGGAGGAGTCTAGGGCATTCTGACTTCTATGTCTGAGAATCCCGAGACTTAGACTCCGGGGTCCTAGATGAGGAAGGGGCTCAGACTCCTGGTTCGGGAAAAAGGAGAGGCAGGTAGGCCGGGCGCGGTGGCTCACGCCTGTAATCCTAGTACTTTGGGGGACTGAGGCGGGTTGATCACCTGAGGTCAGGAGTTTGAGACCAGACTGGCTAACATGGCAAAACCCCGTCTCTACTAAAAATACAAAAAAAAAAAAAAATTTAGCCGGGCTTGGTGGCGAGCGCCTGTAATCCCAGCTACTTGGGAGGCTGAGGCAGGGGAATTGCTTGAACCAGGGAGGTGAAGGTCGCAGTGAGCCTAGATCGCGCCACTGCACTCCAGCCTGGGCGACAGAGCGAGACTCCGTCTCAAAAACAGAAAACAAACACCAACAGCGAAACAAATTAGCCGGGAGTGGTGGTGCACACCTGTAATCCCAGCTACTCGGGAGGCTGAGACACGAGAATAGCTTGAACCCGGGAGGGGAGGCTGCAGTGAGCGCCACTGCACTCCCGCC
>NC_045454.1:820547-845996 GCF_002776525.5 Piliocolobus tephrosceles | reverse complement strand
CCTTACCCCCACCAGCTTACACTCTTCTCCACCTGCTCTCCGGCTGCCCGCACCTTCCGGGCCTCCACGGCGAATTTCTTTTTCCCCTTGGTTCTTCTCCTGGGTCTGGCCATCTCCAGCGTTCCCCTGCTTTACAGCATCTTCCTGTAAGTGCGAGAGGTTCCCGCCTCTCTCCCTCCCTCTCCCCCTATTCAGTGTTCAGACTCCTGGCTCTACGTGAGCCCAGCCTGTCTTGACTTCAGGATCCCGCCTTCTAAGCTGTGTGGTCCATTCCGGGAGCAGTCGTCCATCTGGGCCCAGATCCCTGAGTCTATTTCCAGCCTCCCTGAGACCACCCAGAGCTTCCTCTTCTTCCTGGGGACCCAGGCTTTTGCTGTGCCTCTTCTGCTGATCTCCAGGTGAGGTGGGCCAGACTTCTGGGTCTGGGTTTGAATGCGTGTGATCTGGGGGCCACCAACTGCGTCCAAGAGAGGAAAGGCTTGGGGGTGGGAGCAGGCAATGTACTGAGTCTGAGGGAGGAGGCCTAGGCTCCTGGACTGCTGGGTCCGAAGGAGGAGGTGGGCGGGACTTAGGACTCCTGGATCTGAAGGCGGAGGTGCTGGGAGACTGAACTCCTTGAGCCTGGAGGAGGAGGGGCTTAGGGGTCCACATCCCTGACTTCGAAGAGCGTGTCAGGAGTGGCTTCCGTTCCTGTCTCCTCCAGCATCCTGATGACGTACACTGTAGCTCGGGCTAACTCCTACGGACGCCTCATCTCTGAGCTCAAACGTCAGAGAGAGACGGTGAGCCAGGCGGGTCCCTGAGAGGGCCCCTGGGGAACATGGAAAGGGGTTGGGGAAGAGGGCTGTCACACCTCCACCTCTCTTTGCCCCAGGAGGCGCAGAATAAAGTCTTCCTGGCACGGCGCGCTGTGGCGCTGACCTCCACCAAACCGGCTCTTTGACCCCCGCAGCTCACGTCCCACTTTCAGACCCCAGGTCCATTGTAAGCCTAGGTCACAACATCTGTAAACTAAGAGAACTGGAGAAGACTCCACGCCCTTCCAGCTTTGGTATCTGGAGATTTCCAGGGCCCCTCGCCGCCACGTCCCTGACTCTCGGGTGATCTTTCTTGTATCAATAAATACAGTCGAGGTTGATGAGCGCGCTTTGAAATCTGCGTCCTGAAGGTGGGGGCAGGGCTACCGCAGGGCAGGAGCCAATCAAATGTATGGGCATGTTTGTCGGTGCGGGGCGCTCTTCCGCAAGGAGACTTGATGGTCATGTCGACCAATCAACGGCCGCATCTGGTAGCATCAGGGGCGGGCCAACTTATGATTGGTTCAGATCTGTGATAAGAGGTGGTTGCTAGGGGATACCACGAGCCAAACGCCTAACATTCGCTGTGAAAAGGACGTCTCAGCCAATCACCTGTCGTTACAGGCCAGGGGGCCGTACCAACTAATTCGGAACCAATCTGTGGTCGAAGTAGGGACAAGAGGAAGGGGGGCATCCTCTCTCCAATCGGAAGTGCAAAGAGGCAGGCGTGCCAGTCCCTGGACAGCTACGACGCCATGAATATCTTGCCCAAGAAGAGCTGGCACGTCCGGAACAAGGACAATGTCGCCCGCGTGCGGCGTGACGAGGCCCAGGCCCGGGAGGAGGAGAAGGAGCGTGAGCGGAGGGTGCTGCTGGCTCAGCAAGAGGTAAGCTCAGAGGCCGGCCGGGCGGACCTCCGGAGCCCAGCGCGCACGCGCCGCGGTTGGGGGCCGGAAGCGGAGGCGTTGCGCAGGCTCAGTGTGCCCCGTGTGAAATTCGGGACCCGGCGCTGATCCCGTTTTCGAGGACGTTGCCCGGCAAACCTTGTGCCCACTTCCACGAAACCTCCCTTGATCTCGCCTTCGTCTTAGTTTCCCCCCACTGATGTATTTCACATGGCTGGAACAGTGTCTAGCACAAAAGAGAAGCTTAAAAACATTTAACGAATACATGAGCGCTTGGACAGTTCAAGGAAAATCGGATCACTTTTTAGTTTGCCTGCACAGCCTATTTATTGAGCACCTATTGTATGCTAACTACATGCAGAGCGCCTGACTTGCGGAATCCCCAATAGGCACCGTTCGTTCTTAGAGGGGCACTGTCATCTCCGTTGCACGAAGTGAGATGGCTTCACTGAGGGGAAGGCACGTTTAAGGAGAGGGGGACGGCCAGGCTCCACGCCATCCGGCGAGCCCTTTCCTGCACCGCCCCCTAGACACATACACACAAACACGGGCTTTCTGTATGGCTCCTTAAAATCTGTTTGGTGTGCACCCAACTTTCAGTTCCTTACCTAGTCTGATCCTCCACAGTGGGTGGGAGGTAGTCTGGGGTTTTAGAATCTCAGTAGGCTGCTGAGCACTGTTTGAAATCCGCGTCCTGAAGGCGGGGGACAGGGCTTCAGCAGTCGACTTGGGGTAGTGACTTGGAGCCATGGCTAGAATTCAGATCGTGTGGCCTAATGCAGTTTGGTCTACCTTTATGGCTGTTTTGTCTCACTTGAGGTTAGGAACCCCTTTGGTTTAGGCCAGGGACCTCGTCCCAGCCATCCTTGATAACCCGTGGTTTACGATTTGAAAGGCAGTTTACAAAACCCAGGCGTTGCCTCATCTGCCTACCCTCACCCCCAGCTAGGACCGGTGCCTCTTTTAGGCGTCCAGTGCTCCCTTTCTTATAAACCCAGCACCCTGGACTGCCATTTTCTGTGGTGGGCACCAGACTCAGTTCTTGAATTACCTCTAGGTTCTGAATGCCCTGCCTATAACTTTCTCCCCAGGCCCGTACAGAATTCCTACGAAAGAAAGCCAGGCATCAGAACTCACTGCCTGAGCTTGAAGCAGCAGAGGCGGAAGCCCCAAGTTCTGGCCCTGTGGACCTGTTTCGGGAGCTGCTGGAGGAAGGGAAAGGAGTGATCAGAGGCAATAAAGAGTACGAGGAAGAAAAGCGACAGGAGAAAGTAAGCTGGCCTCACGCACTTCATTAGAGGAGCCATGAATCGAGTTAGGGGGAGAGGGCACTTTAGCCACTGCTTGTGATCAAGGTCAAACGAGAGCGAACACACAGAATTTAGAACCATACCAAAGCATGACACTTAAGTGTTGGCTGTTGCCATCTGGGCACCCACAGGGCTTAGAGGTAGATGCTAGAGGTCCCCAGCTGCTAGGCAAACTGCTCAGTTTTCCAAACTGGAGGGGTCTCAAACCTGATGGGCTTTTAAAAATGTAAATCAGCCAGCTGTGGCTCATGCCTGTAATCCCAGCACTTTGGGAGGCTGAGGCAGGTGGATCACCAGAGGTCAGGAGTTCAAGACCAGCCTGGTCACCATGGTATCTCTAAAAATACAAAAAAATAAGCCAAGTGTGGTGGTGCACGCCTGTAATCCCAGCTACTTGGAGGCTGAAGCAGGAGAATCGCTTGATCCGGGAGGTGGAAGTTGCAGTGAGCTGAGATTGCACCACTGCACTCCAGCCTGGGGGACAGAGCGAGCCCCCATCCCAAAAAAAAAAAAAAAAAAAAAGCGAATCAGTCCCCTCTTGCTTTTTGGCTAAGATCAAGTGTAAAAAGTACATCAGTGGTCGTGCACGGTGGCTCCCACCTGTAATCCCAGCACATTGGGAGGCCAAGGTGGATGGATCACCTGAGGTCAGGAGTTCAAGACCAGCCTGGCCAAACATGGCAAAACCCCGTCTCTACTAAAAATACAAAAATTAGCCGGGCATGGTGGTGCGTGCCTGTAATCCCAGCTACTAAGGGGGCTGAGGCAGGAGGATTGCGTGAACCTGGGAGGCAGAGGTTGCAGTGAGCTGAGATGGTGCCACTGCACTCGAGCCTGGGCAACAGAGCGAGACTGCATCTCAAAAAACACAGGTACATCAGCTCTTGTCATTCACCTGCTGTCTCTGGACCCCACCCATGGCTCCTCTGCTTCGCCTGATCCCTTGAGGCTTCTCTTCAAGTCTCTCTGCAAAGATGCCTGCCTTTGAACACTCAAGTGGCTCCACTTGTCCCCTCCTTCCCCTGCTGTTACTGTACCTGCCACTGTCCTCCCAGGGGGAACTTGGCCTCTGTTGGTGTCTTCCATCCCCAGCACCTGGTACAGCTGGTTCATGACAAGCCTTAGGTGCCTGTTTGCTTAGATTCCTATGTCAGGGAGACACACCTGACACCCTGAAAGATTATATCCCATCTCTTGTATTTCCTGGCCCCCTCAGGAGAGGCAAGAGAAAGCTCTGGGCATCCTGACATACCTGGGCCAGAGTGCAGCGGAGGCACAGACTCAGCCCCCTTGGTACCAGCTACCCCCAGAGCGAGGGGGCCCCCCGCCTGGCCCAGCCCCGGATGAGAAGATCAAGAGCCGTCTGGACCCTCTGCGGGAGATGCAGAAGCATCTGGGGAAGAAGAGACGGCACAGCGGTGAAGGCAATTGCAGCAGAAAGGGAAAGAAGGAGGGGTGTGAGAAGCCACGACCCAAGGAGTAAGAAGGAAGACCCTCCTCGGCAGACCGGGGCCCAGGCTTTCAGGGCTTGGCAGCAGCCCAGCAGGGCACTGCAGGGTCCCTGGTCAGAACAACCAGGGGCTCCGTGAAGGGCTGGCTGGGTGAAGTGGTTCTCAACATGTGGTCCAGGAAGCCCTAGGGGTCCTGCCACCCTTTCCCGGGGTGCTCTGGCATCAAGCCTATTTTCCTGACACTGTTGGCCTTTTTCACTCGCATTCTCAGGCACATAGTGTGGGTTTCCAGAGGCTGCGTGATGAGAAGACACCCTCGTTCTGATGGCTATATGGCACAGATGCTTGTGTCCAAACTTTCTTAGTTTTCACTTCTGATTTGCAGTATATTAAGAGATAGAATCCATTTAAACAAAAGCTCTTAGAGTCCTCAGTTTTAAAGAGTATAAAGGGGTCCTGAGACCAAACAGTTTGAGAGCTGCTGGGTTAAGACAGTAAAAGCAGGCTTGTCTCCAGGATGCTGTACCCCTGGTCTAGAGGGGGTACACTGCCTGTACTCTTCTCTCTAGAAAGGGAAACTGAGGCCCATAGAGGGCCAAGGGGCTGCTCATTGTGCTTTCTTGACCTGGAGGAGCATGAGATTTTAAAGACTGGGGAAGGGAAGGCCAGAGACGTGCCCATGGTGTCCCAGCACCAAGTGGCTTCTTCCAGAAGGCCTGAGAGCTGAGGCTGGGGCGTACTGGATGCAGCAGGGCTTCCAGGCGGCAGCTCCCTCTGTGGGAGAGGTTGGGGGAATGGCCTCCTAGGAGCTACCAGCTTTCTGACCTCACTCCTCTCCCTGCAGGCCTCCATCCCTGGACCAGCTTCGAGCTGAACGTCTTCGGAGGGAAGCAGCTGAGAGGGCTCGGGCAGAGGCCCTGCTGGCCCGGGTCCAAGGCCGGGCACTACAGGAGGGTCAGCTGGAAGAAGAGACAGATGACCGGAGGCGGCGGTACAACTCCCAATTCAACCCCCAGCTGGCCCGGCGCCCCCGCCAGCAGGACCCTCATTTTGCTCATTGACTCCTGAGGGGGGTACAGGAGAGGCCGCTGCTGCCAGCCGTCATATAAAACTATTTATTCATAAATATTTTCCAAAATGAAAATAGGTTTACCAAAAAATGTCCCTCACTGGGGAGGGGAGGAGGGGGCAGCCCTCGCCCCCGGGCCCCCAGGGTGGGGCTGAGAGGAAAACCTCCCGGCCCCCTCCCTGCTTCCTGGGAGAGGGGGATGCCCCGTGGCCTGGGGCCTCCCTCCGGTCTTCCAGGGCAGGGCCCTCACCTGGGCAGGGGGATCAGCATGCGGGGGAAGGGGGTGGGTAGAGGGAGGGGCCGGTGTCACTGGAGGTCCCGGTCCTCCAGGTAGCGGTACTCAAAGGTGAAGCCTTCCTTCTTCCGCTGGCCCCACTTCTCGTAGTCAAAGTAGATGTAGGTGCCCTGGCCGGGGGAGAAGGCGGTCAGTGAGTGGACGAGGAGGTGGTCTGGGATCTGGGCCGCACCGACAGACAAAGGGGACAGTTCTCAGGGCTGTAGGTGTGTCAGGCACCGGGCCAGCTGCCCTGCACGCACACTCATTCCACCCTCACAAGGTTCTTCTTGGGGAGGGTATGTTATCATGCCACTTCAGCAAGGAGGAAACGGAGGGGGCCGCAGAGGTTCCAGCGAAGCCAGCTGCCAGAGCGGGGCCCCAGCCCCAGCCCCAGGTGTGAGTGCACAGCCTTCGTTTTCTCGAGGGCTGTGGCTTTTGAGCACCTCTCACGTGTGAGTACAGGATGCACAGCCTAGCATTTAGTCTTCACAAAGACCTCCAGGCAGCGGGTACCGTCACCCTTGTTCTAGAGAACGGAACAGGCTCAGAGTCTAAATCCAAGCACTCTGCAGGGACAGTTTATTGGTGACGGCAGTGGTGTGGGAATTTCTGAATGACTGGATGGCCTGAAATGTACTAACTTGGAGGATGGTTTTGGGCCAAACCAGGAAAGGACAGGAGGTCTGTAGTTAATGTCTGAGGACACAGTGGGAGAGGAGCTAGCTTCTGAATGAGTGTCTTAAATGCTTCAAAGTTGGCAACCTGGGAGAACTAGGAGAGGACACTGAGTTCTCTTGAGGACAAGGACCTTGTAATACTTCATCCCCATGAAGGGGCTCGGCTTCAGGGAAGTATTTGGTGGGAAAAAAACGTCACTGTAGAACACACCAACTGAAAGTAATTTGGAAAAAAAAAAAAAAAAATCCATGACACTGACTATGTAGCAGTCACCATTAAGTACTTACATGTTATTAACTCATTTAATCTTCATAACAACTGCATTAGGTAGGTCTTCTTCCCCCCATTTGTACAGATAAGGAAATGGAGACACAGAGGTTCAAGTGACCTGCCCAGAGTCACAGCTAGACTGGGCTCAAACCCGGGTAGGCTGGCTCCAGAGTGTTTGCAAGAAGCAGGAATTTCCCAGTATTAAAGCTTGAGAAGCCCATTAAAAAAAATAGCTTCCCCACTGAGCCCCTGCCCTGCTGGGTGCTGGGACCTGGAGGTGAAAGGGGGGCCATCAAGGTCCCTGGGCAGCAGAGCCCACAGCCTGGTACAGGGAGACGTACTGGGAAAATCCCACACCCAAGCAAGTGTGCCTAGCACTGCAAGGGGGAGGCACCAGGCTGGGTGGCGCCAGGAAGGTGTCTTTGAGGAAGGGACATTTGGGCTAAGACCCACCACAGGAGGCCTAGGAGCTGGCCAAGTGGAGGATGAGAGGGCAGTGTTCCAGGCTGAGCAGACAGCCCGAGGGAGGAGAACTCGGTCAGGCTGAGGGGCTGCGCCGGCGGAAAGGTGGAGGCGAGGGTGGAGGCCAGCAGGGGCTGCCTGGAGCCTGGGGACTCTACCCCAACCCTAGCAGCGGGAAGAGAGGGGGCGGGGCCCTCACCTGCTCGAACTCGTCAGTGATGGTCTTGGGCTCCTCGTGCCTCTGGAACCACATCATGTACTTGGTGTGGAATCGCCATGACTGCTTCTTCAGGGCCTTGGCTGCCAGGTACTGTGCCTTAGTGCCCTGGGGGAGGAACAGTGGAGAGGGGGATCAGGGGGCCCCCAAACTGGGTGGGGAGCCAGGGGGACGGGGCAGGACGTCAGGGCTGAACCCCGGCCCCGCCACAGACCACAGTTGGGCTGGACAATCCTCCTGGAGATGGGGCTGGGGGCACAGAACATACCAATGCTGGTCAGGAGAAGGAAAATGAGACAGGAGGTGAAAATTGCTTTCAGAGAAGCTTTGAGAAGGAAGAAAAACTAATGTGTGATGAGAGCTGAGAGAGGAGGCAATTTAGAAAATGTCCCAAGTGGGGATGAGGGTGGAGGTCGCTCATGGCTCCCTGGGGCTGGGAGGAGGTGGGACAGTTCCCCCGTGGCCTCCAGGGAGGCCTGAGAATGTGCTGACGAGTGGAGTGGGCTCGGCCTAGACTGAGGGGCTGCTGGAGCAGGGATGTGGGGGGGCCCCACGGGTGAGCCAGTGAGCTGTCGGAAGCAGGGCTGGGGCGAGCCAGAGCGGACCAGCCTCGCTCTCAACCCGAGCAGTTCTAACACCTTTGGGCTGAAAGCGGGGACAGGGACAGGTTGAATTGGCAGGGGCGGGGGGGGGGGGGCGGGGACGGGGAATGGGGGGGGGGTGCGGTCCCAGTGGCCGCAGTGGGGCACCCACCTCACCCCTCCAGCCCGAGGGGGGACGGCGGCGGTGGCGGCGAAGCCGGGGGGCCTGAGGCTGCCCCGGGGGCCCTGCTGTACCTCCAGATAGTAGAAGATGAAGAAGAGTGTCTCGGTCGACAGGCGCTGGTAGAACTCCACAGTGTCCGAGTGTGGGGGTGGCATCTGGTGGTGGTAGGGGGGCGTCGGACAGGGGTTCCGGGGGAGGTACTGCCTGTGGGAGCAACAGGAATGTCAGTGCCAGCTGCCTACTAGTCCTGCCCTGATCAAAAGGGTGCTCAGAACTGCATCCCCATGGGGGAGATGGTACAGAAAGACCCAGGGCAGTGCTGACCTTCAGTGGAGAGCCCAAGTCAGGGGCCTGGCGCTCTACCCACAGCCTCACAGGTTTAGCCACTGCCTCCTTGCTAAGACTTGAGCCCCAGCCCACCCCCCTTCCCTGTGGCCCTCACCGGATACGCTCAGAGTCAGAGGGGTGGGGCATGTGGTGCCAGGCGGCCTCTTCCATGGCCTGCTGGTAGAGCTGCTCCTTGGTGAGGGGCACAGGGCCCAGCGGACAGACACCCAGCGACAGCGGTATGTTCACCTCTGACAGCTGCAGCGGTGGCTGAGCTGAGGCCGGAGGTGCTGATGTGCTGCTCAGGATGATGTCTGTGGGGAGAGGTGGGGGTCCGGCCCCTCAGTAGTGAGGATGGGTCAGGGGTCAGCCTCTCCTCTTTGGCCCACTGCTTCCCCACCATCCTGGGTTCCTCACCTCGCTCAGTCAGGTGCAGCGTTGGCACAGGGTCCTCAATGCCAGAGCTGATGGCTGCCCGTTCCGCCATGGACTTCAAGGAGCTCAGAGGCTCGGGCGCCTGGGGAGAAAACGAGAGGCCTGGCCTGAGCACTTGGGCTGCAGCAGCAAGTGCAGCCTGACACAGGTCCCAGATGCGCTCGCCTGCCCTGCTTGGGGGCTGTGGAGGGCCAATGAGCCACTCCTCATGATCTACCCATGACAGGTAAAAGCATCAAACTGTAGGGAAACAACTGGAAACGACTGACGCATTCATCAGCAGAGGAACGTCCAGTAAGTGGGACTCTGCACCGTGGAATACTGCACGGAGATTTTCAAAACACAAGTCCGTGACATACTACAGAAGTAAACGCCAACCTGCAGAATATGTACAGTGCGCTGCCATTTTTGTCAAAGGATGTGCCAATAGTACACGCTGCTTCACTAGGGACACCTACATGCTGGGAGAGCTCCCGCCTGTCTTGAAGGAGGCAGGAGTCTACATGCTCAGCTGTCTGCCTCTGACTGGCATGGGGTGACTGGGATCAGGGTGAGCCCAGCCCTGCTAGGCTTCAGTCTCCTTCCTGGCAACAGGTAGGCTGGGTCTCCAGACCTGTAGCCACAGCCTCGTTTCCTATTACAAAGGTTACAGCAGGCTTCTGTTCCCCAAAGTCAGGGCTGGTTCCTCCATCTCCTCCGGCCACGTGCAGCTGTCCCTAACCCCAGCCCTGTGCGGGACTCCACAATGCTTCAGTCCCCAAGGCTTATCCATCCTGTTTTGCTATATTGCCCAGGCAGGTCTCAAACTCCTGAGCTCAAGTTATCCTCCCGCCTCTGCCTCCCTAAGAGCTGAGATTACAGGTGTGAGCCACCGCGCCCGGCTATCCGTCCTGCTTCTAACCCACCTTGGATGGCTCCCTTCCCTGTCACGCCACCATGCCCCACGCAGCCCAAGCCTGTCCTCTCCTACCCAGACCACCCTCCCTCTATCCTGTCCTCACCAGCCCCGGGGGACCTTTCCAATGAAGTCATGTTGTTCCTTCTCTACTCCAAACTCTGCCACGGTTCCCGACCACCGCAGCAATTCCTTTTTGTTAGTGATGATGTTAAAAGGTATGGACCCCTTTTGAAAATCTCAAAGCTACTGCTTCCCCTTTTTCCAGAAAAATGCATGCACTATAAATATCTTGTCTACCATAATTCCAAAATTTGGGCCAGGCACGTGGCTCACACCTGTAATCGCAGCACTTGGGGAGGCCGAGGCGGGCGGATCACCTGAGGTTAGGAGTTCGAGACCCACCTGACCAACATGGTGAAACCCCATCTCTACTAAAAATACAAAAATTAGCCGGGTATGGTGGCAGGCACCACCTACTCAGTAGGCCGAGGCAGGAGAATCACTTGAACCTGGGAGGCGGAGCTTGCAGCGAGCCAGATGGCACCACTGCACTCCAGCCTCGGTGACAAAGTAAGACTCCATCTCAAAAAAAAATAATAATAAATTAATGCTTCTGTTGGGTCAGAAACTGTTCCAAGAGCTTTATAAGAATGATTTAAGAATGAT
This sequence comes from Piliocolobus tephrosceles, assembly GCF_002776525.5. Taxonomy (NCBI): domain Eukaryota; kingdom Metazoa; phylum Chordata; class Mammalia; order Primates; family Cercopithecidae; genus Piliocolobus; species Piliocolobus tephrosceles. Next base: position 835,469 of record NC_045454.1, on the reverse strand, counting down.
TTAGTCTTCCAAATAAACCTATATGGTAGGTATAATCGTTATTATTGCCATTTCCCAGATGAAAGGAAGGCACAGAAAGGACAATGCCAAGACTTGGACCCGGACAGCCTGGGCGCGCACGCTGCCTCCCCGTGGAAGCTGTGCTACAGGATACTGGCTCACAAGCCAAGCCCCAGCTCCTGAGCCTGGATGATCAGGACCCCCCGTCCTGTCCTGCTACACCCACTCTCTCAGCCCTGCAGCTGGTGGCACTGCCTCCTGCAGAGTGGACACCTCTCTCCTCTCTGCTGCATCCTGCCCAGCCTCCTAAAGATGCATGCTCCTCCTAAAGCACCTCCTGAAGCCCTTCCTGCAGCTATTAGCCCCCCTGCCTGGTCCAGGTCTCAGCTTAAACATCACCCCCTCTCAGAGCCTTCCTGGGCCTGTCTCCCAGGTCAGCTCAGATGCCCCTTGGTGGGCCCACAACAACCTTCCCTGCAGCTGCCCCAGCAGGGAAGCTTCCTAAAGGGAGGAACCAGGCTGCATTCACCCAACACAAAGCTTGGCCCCCAGTGGACTTCAACAAGTGTTTTCTTGACTGAAATGGTTTCTTAGCTAGGAAAAGGAGGGTAGTGAGCTACGTCATGGGCCATGTGAACTCGAGAGACTGGTATGCCTCGTGAGGACCAACGGGGACAGAGACTGAGGGCCTGGGTGGGGACGAAGATGGAGACCCAGAGACAGCAAGCAACAAGCAGAACCAAGAACAAGGAAGAGACCCACAGAAACACAGCTTTGGAGGGAACAAGAGGGGAGGTGTGAGAGCCCCAGAGATCGAGGTCACGGGGAGAGCGGTACAGAAAGACCTGCAGAAGCAGCAAGTGTGAGAAGGGGACAGAAAGCGAGAGAGGGAGAGATCCAGAAAGGGGGTGGGGGCAGGGGGCGCAGCTAGAGACCTGGAGGAAAGGAACAGCAGAGTCAGGACACAGAGGCTCGGGGCATGTCCAAGGAGCCCACCTTGATTTCCGGGGCGGTGCTGAACTGTGGAGGCCCATTGAGCAGGGCACCGGCTGCCTTGGCATCACTGAAGCTGGGCGTTGGGGAGCTGGGAGGATTCACAGGCAGTGGCACCAGGAGGCTGGGTCCCCCTGAGTTGTTCCCTGAGCCTGGGGCCACACCCCCAGCCCCTGTTGGGGCTGCCGCACTGGGTTCCTTCCTGGAGAGCAGGGAAGGGAGGGGTTGAGAGGAGGGTCGCTGAGGGTGGGATGGGCAGAGGCCTGGCTGGAGGGGAGACTGCACACATCAGATGGGATCTGAGAGGGGCGGCTGAGGGTAGACAGATGGGACAAAGTGGCTCTGGGCAAACAAAGGCAGAACCCAATCTTTGGAATGGTTTCTCATCAGTAGAGCAGAGCTGCGGGGGTGGGGGTGAGGCTTCTCGGGTGCTCCACCAGGCCACAGGCTGATCAAAACCAGCTGCCTTGGGCAGGTGGACACAGGGCCCATTCCCTCTTGGGCAGGCCAGCTGGAGCTGGGGTGAGGGGGCCAGGAAGCAGGCCTTTCCTTAGTGCGCATTGATCTTTCTTGGGGCAATCTTCGGGAAACAGGCAGACACAGTGGAACGGTCTGAGCTAAGATTTCGAGGAGTGGCTGCAGAGGGAGGAGGACTTCGGGACAATTCACTTGGAAAAGTGGAACAGTGACCCTGCGGTGGCAGTCAGGTAGCCTTGGGCAGGTCACAGAAATGGGGAGGAAAGGGTATGGGGCTCTTGAGAAAACTTCCACTTAGATGAGAACATATTTTAGAATGTTCTGAAGGGCAAAGCAGGGAGGCTGATGTAGTTTCCGTGCTGGAAAGAAGTGGGGCTGTTAACGCCCGACAGAGGTGGAGGACAGTGCTTGGACATTCCCAGCAGCAAGGGCGGGGGTCCCAGAACCCACTGACGCAGGGGTGAGGCACCAGCGGCTCTCTGTGCCAAAAGGCTGCCATCCCAACCCTGCCGATGGCCGAGACACTCACGAGGTGCTGGGAGGTGGGTTGTGGGGGCCGGAAGGGGGGCCCAGGGCCTGGCTGCTGGCATTGTTGCCCCCACTGCTGCTCAAAGCCACCTCTGCCGGGCTGTCTGCCACAACTGAGCTGTAACCTGGGAACAAAGAATAAAATGGGAAGGGCTGCCGGCAGCTGCCCAGCCCCGCCCATGCCCACCCCGCTGCCTCCCCACTCACTGGTGGCGCCATTCTGCTTGCCAGCCCCTCCACCGGCACTGCTGTTACTATTGCTGCTGCTCCCTCCGCCTCCGCCGCCGCCGCCTCCACCAGGCTGGACGCTGGGGGGCCGGGGCTGGGTCGTGCTGGGCCCACTGGTAGCCGGTGGGGCCACAGCCTGGGCATAGGGGGCAGGGGTACCCGAGTTGTGGCTGGGAGCTGGACTGGCCTTGGGGCCCAGGGCACTTGGGGGTGCTGCTGGGGCGGGGACCCCATTGTTGCCAGGAGTGGTGCTCAAGGCAGAGGCAGCAGGCGGGGGGCCGGAGGGGTAGGTGGGCGGCACAGCTGGGGACTGAGGGTGCTGGTTGCTGTGGACAGCCTTGGAGCCGTTTTTGGCTGGAGACTGCGGGTGGGAGAGAGCAGAGGATCAGGACCCGGTGGGCCAGCTGGTCTCCCTCACCACCCCCACCTCAGGCTCCATTTTCGTCCCAGCAGCCTCCTCTCTGGCCTCGCTGCCCCCAACTGCTCCCGCCCTCCTGGGAACCTGGGTGACCTTACTCACCCTCATGGCTTCAGTCACCTTCATGCTTAAAACACACACTGATTTCCAGCCTGCCCAGCTTCCCAAGTCCTGCCTGGACACTGCCCCACGGACACCCCCACAGGGATCTGACCACAACTTAGGTTGTCAGCCAGAGAAGATCCATCTGTTGGAAGCCAGGGGACTAGTGGGAAACATCTAAATGTCCTGAATATGAGATTAGCTAGAGCAGCTTAATGTCCAAGAGTAGAAGGAAAAACAGCTGGAAATTGGATAGTAATTCTGAATGTCACCTGAAGGGTCATAGAAACTACTCACAGGGCTGTTAAGTTACCAGCACTCCAGAAATTGGTGGGAGGGTAAATGTGCTCATGGTATCCCCACTGCAGGCAGCTGCCGACAGCACTCAGGCTGCCGAGCCTAACCACCTCCTGAACTTCTTTCCAGCCACCCCACAGGTTCCCTGCGCTTACCAAGAGCCCAACAGGACCGACTAACCACTTCTCTCCTGGGATCGCTGCTTGGCAGTGGGAGCCTGGGAAGGTGGCAGAGCCCAGCCTGGCCCCTGGAGTACCTGCCTCAGTGTCTCTCCTCATCACCTCCTGGCCCTGCTGCCCGCCCTCCCTACTACCTGCGGGTCGTCTTAGTCTCCATGCCAGCCCCCTCAGTGCTCACTCGGGGTGTCCCCTCGAAACCATCCATCCCGTTAGCCCACAGAGGGGCCTCAGGCCCACGCTGCTCCTGCCTAACATTCTTCTGTAGCAGCATTTCCGAAAGCAGGCTCCTGTCCTGGGCGATGTTAAAGGAGTTGGAGAAGCACTGCCCACCACCATCTCCTCTCAGAAACTTGAAGTGTGTGTTATCAGCACAGCAAAGGCCCCATCACTTCCTAGGCTTGTTTGGCTCTGGAGGCCACTCAGGTCCACAAAGCCTGAGCCCCTCAGCCTGAGAGTCCCGCTCCCTGTGCTCACAGTCGGACCCCTGGCCCTGCAAACCTGGCCAGCCATCTCTCCACACTTCCAAGCTTTCTGTCACAACTTCCCCTTGTTACTGGCTGCCGCCTCTCCCTGCCAGGCAAACTCACCTGACTCTCAAGCCCAGGGCGCTCCACAGCAGCATCTCCTGCCTGCCTGGCCAGGCCGGGGGTGACCTGTGCCACCCCCTTGACCACAGCCCCAGTCACCTGTCCAGTTGCCCTGCCCACCTGCCCTCAGGACAACACTGATTTCTGACCCACCTGTGTCCACCAGCCCAGCACAGTGGCCAGCACTCAGGCCTCAATATGCCTTTGGGATATTACCCAACATGCCCATCCATTCCAGACTCACACCCACCTGGCTGACTTCACTGTCTGTGGAACGTCCCCTCTTCTTATCATCTTCAGAGTTTTCCTGAGGTAGGAGAGGCAGAACAGAAACCTGTGTGACCTCTGGGGGTCTGACAGAGAACCGCCAATCTCCGAATGTCCCGGGCCCTGGGCCCAACTGACTGCCACTGCAGCCCCAGAGCTGGTCAAACAGCTGTCCCTAATCTGCCTGGAGAAACCACCTAAATTCAGGCTCTCCAATGTTCTTGTTTTCTGGGAGCCAGCACTGACCCACCAGCCTCTTAAGGATCTGGGAACCTGCTCTCCACAGGGAATCCAACCCTTGGATCCCTGCCCAAGGTGGCCAGCTACCCAGCCTCCTCAGGCAGCCCAGGCACCGGCCCCTCCCACCTCCCAGATCCAGGATCTAAACTGGCCCAAGATACACCCTATTACTCTTTATGTTCTTTAGGGACCCAGATGTAAGATCTTAGGGTGTGCTCCAAGAGCCTAGACCCTGGATACCTAGATCTGTGTTTCCTCAGTTACTCTCCCCTAGCCACTTTGGAGTGGCCCAGATTTGCCTCCTCCAGTCCAGCCCTGCTGGAAACACAAGGTACTAGTGCCCCGTGGGGCCTCACCGTGGTACAGTTGGCTGGGCTGGGCGGGATGGGAGAGCTGGAGGTGGTCGAGGTGGGTGTGCTGCTGGACTGGTTGAAGATCTCATCCTCCATGTGGCTGTGGCTGGGGGGGGAGGTGGCGACCAGCGCCTGTGCTGTGGGGGCAGGAGAAGGGCATGCTTAGCTGGCTCACATAGCCCACTCTGGGCCCTCACTTCCTGTGCCACGATCAGCCCCAGGGCCTCACGAATGTCCTCGAGGTCCAGGTCATCGTAGAGAAACTCGTTCTCCTCGAAGTCGGGGTCCTGGGATGAGTCGACATAGTACTCAACGTCGTCCTTGATCTTGCGGATGGCATCAACGAGGATGGAGTCATTGTCCAGCATGCGCAGGATGGTCTCGAGCATGCGCACGTGGTAGCGGTGCTTCTCGATGTGCCGCTTCAAGCCCTCGATCCGGTCCTGCTTCTGCTGGCGAGCCCAGGGCCAGGCTCAGGGGCTGCAGACCACCTGCTTGGCCCCTCCTGCCCCCACAGAACCTGTCCTCAGTCCCTGACCCCTGTGGAGACCCAAAGCCTCCACACCAGCCCCGTCTGGGGTGGCGCAGTACGGGGTCCACCCCCCCCCCCCCCGAGCCCCGTGGGGACCACAGGGCTTGACATCTTGGGATCCCACTGCTCTGCTCCCTCCTCTTCCCACACCTTTCTGGCTCCAGGAGTCCTTGGAAATCTCTAAACAACCCCAGAGGTCCTTGTGCCATCCCATGACTTGGCCTCCATCTGCACTTCACCTGATTCTCAACTGAGCCCGCCCACCACTGCCTGCCTCTGGCAGACGGACACCCTCCAGCTTGCTCCAGCAGTAACAATGATAACCCCCATTTGTGAGGAGCTTGCTGTTTCGAATCGTGATGATATTTGTCATCACTAGGACCCCCCAACGCCACCCATTTATCCCAGAGGGAGCAAAGATCCATAAGCCTGCTCCTGCCCTCCTCTCAAGGCCCCTTTCGGACTGAACATCTTAGTCTCGGTTCCAAATCCCTGCTCTGTTCGAGGACCCATCATCTCCCCAAAAGCCCCTGGTTCCCAAACCCCTCAGAATCTGACACCCAACCCTGTCATCTTCCACTTCCTGACCCTTTCCCACCCACAGCTTCCCTGAGGACCCGGCTCTCCCCTCCCTGTGTTTCTGCTTTCAACAACTCCATACAGTTTGTATCCCTCTGAACTCATACCCCACAATCCCAGATTTTAGAACCTGGGACCCCAATATCCAGCTTCGTCCCAGATTCCTCTCTTCCTTCAGGCCCAGTTCTCTGCCTTCTCCATGTTTGGCTTGTCTCTGCCCACTGTGCTCTCCCTAGGACCAGCGTCCTCTGGGTGCCAGGAGGCCTCTTGCCAGGGGTGTCCTTCAGGTCTCACACTTACTCTGTGGCTCAAGCTCAACCTGCATTCACCTTCCCTCAAATCGTTCCTCTTCACGAAGGCCCCACTGTCTACCCAGACACCCGGGGACCCTGAGATTCTGTCTGACCTCCTCCCTGCCCCACCTAGGCAGCTGCTAAGCCCTCCCGATCCTGTCTCTCAAATCCCTAATCCCGGCTGCTGGCCCTGTCCGCCTGAGGAATCCAGGCCCCAACTCCCAGGAGCCTAAATGACTGGCCTCCTGCTGGCCAGCCCATGCCCACGCCCATCCCCATCCCAAAGGTGTGGGGTCCCCCTCACTCACATCCTTGTCGCCCTTCTTCTTGCGGGTCTGCACTGACAGTGACTCCACCTCACTCTCAAACTGGTCCACCTGCATGTTGAGCGTGTCGATGGTATTCTAGGGGAGGGAGAGGAAGAGGAAAGCCATCCGCCAGGGTTCCCGCCTACACCCAGGGCTCAGGATCCTCAGAGTTCACCTCCTCTTCTCCACCCCAACTCACCGTGAGCCACTGGCCAACCTCTTCCTTCTCCTTCTGGGCAGGATCTACCTTCTGGGCCAGGCCCAGGCCCTCCTTACTGTAAGCTTTGGTTTTGGTCTCTCGTTCCACAACTTTGAACCGTTCCATTTGCTGTAGAGAGTGCAGTCGGCAGGGGGCTCTCAAAGGCGGGAAACGAGCTGACTAAGGGCCAGCAGACACTCAGACCTGAGCCTCATGACCCTACTTTCTGAGCTCCGAGTCCGCTGCCTCTCCCCCTCCCTTAGGTGCAGAAACCCTACTTCTCTTGAGGAACTCTGGGGTCTGGCCGCGCTGCCTCCGCCCTTGAGATCTCGAGAATCTGGTGACCTTCCCACCTCTCTAGGACTCAGGCTCTAGGCTCCTACCGTCTCGATGAGCTTGCGGTTGTCTATGAGCTGCCTCTTGTCCTTGATCTCGTTGGACGCTACCCATGTCTTGATCTGGTCCCTCAGCCGCTGCAGATGGGAAAAGCAAGAAAGTCAGACCTCAGGACCCGGGAACTGGGGCCCCACAGCTCCTTCTCCCTGGGACCCAGCAGTCCACTCTCCCAGTTCCCTCAACCCTCAGGACACAGGCGTCCAGGCCCCCAGCCCCCTCACTTGTAGCTTCTTAATCTCCTTCTTTAGGTCAGCCTCATACTTTTCTTTCTGGTTCGCGTTGGCTGCATTGTGGAGCTGAGGGATGGGGGGAATTCAGAAGTCAGTGTGGGAGGGGATGTCCCAGTACCCACTCCAGTGAGTCTTCCTTATGCTGGGGACGCGAGGACCCCCCAACCCCTACCCCCAATGAGTCTTAGAGCTGATTCTCTTAGGTCTTCAGCATCTGCAATATGTAGCCCCTCCTCCTGGTCAACACCCAGAGGTCCTGAGCCTTCTTCCTGTGCCCTCCTCTCTGAAGACCCAGATGATTAAGGTCTCAGCCCCTGTACCTTCTGCCAAATATCTTCAAACTGCTCCACGCCCTCGGACACCTTCTTGAGGCAGCGATCAATCTCACCTGGCCAGGGAGGAAGAAGGCTGTGAGAATCCTGCCCAGGCGGCAGGTATCTAAAGAGCAGTCCTCAGAAGAGGGAGCACGTGGCTACAGGTGCGGTAGGAAGTCAGTCTAGTACCTTGGAGTTTGCGCTTGTCCGCCATCTTCCCTGTCCTACAGACGCACTCTCTTCATACTCTCTTGGAGGCTGACGCTGCTAGGAGAGATTGGAGAAGAATTAACACGTATTCTCCGGCTGGTAAAAACCCAGAGACACGGACCTTGTCAGCACAGTGAGGTAGGTGGGACTGGTAGAGGAAAGAAGCATTTGCTATCTGACAAGAGACCAGTCCCAGTTCTCCTGATGCTCACTTGACTGCCCAGCGTAGTGTCTGGCCAACAGAGGACCCCATAAGTTTGTTGAAACAAGAAAAGTTACACTTTTTTGTGTGCCTCTGACTCAGGAAGTGGAAAATTCCTGTAGCATGGAGTCCCTTCTCCCCAGATTACACTCAAAAAGATTTTTCAGAGCAGGACAAAGTCATGCTGCACACAGCTGATGACTGGGATGAAGGCATTAGCCCTGCAGATCACACTTCCTACTCAGAGGGGCTGGCTACAGAGGTGGCTAGAAGAGGTCATCCCTCAGACAAGCCAGCAGACAAGCGAAACTGGCAGCTCACAGAGAAGGGCGTGTGCGTGTGTGTTGTGTGTGTGTGTAAGCTGTAGGTGAGAGAAGAAAGACTGGGGGTGGGGGAAAATGACGGCGAGCAGAGATGCCGAAAACTATGAAGAGCTGAACCCACTCATACAGACAGGGCTGAATGCCAAGCAGAAGGGACTTAAACCACCAAGAAATTTATTCCAGAGCAGGATCCTTAAACCAAATCGAAATAACACTCCTAACCCAAAGAAACTGACACCAAGAAGGTTAGAGATTTGGGGACAGAAGGCAGTACCCAAGAGAGACCTGGGAGAAAACAGAAATCTTACTAAGATAAGAGGGTGCAAAGGTACCACAGCTGTGGGGAGCCAATCTGCACACACGAAGGAATCCCATATCAAGCGGATTGGGAATTTAGACTCAGGGAAACATGCACCATCAGGACAGGAACCCAAAACTTAAAGAGAGGAGCGTCTTTATTTTAAAGGAAGTTACATGGAACCCAGAGAAGACTGAGGTCAAAAGGGAGTACCAAGGAGCTTGAGTCCAAGGGAAGACACACCTTAGGGCCTGACAGCGAGACCAGGGAGCCCTGGGGAGAGAGGCTTATGCTAAGAAGACTTCTGAGATACCAGTGGAGATTGCCCTCTTCCCCTCCAGGGAGGGGGCCTATAATGAAAAGCACAGTTCCCTGGGATCCAGGGGCCGCTCCCACTCTACTTGTGCAGGGCAGGACACCCGGGAGTAGTCACTTACTGTAAAGACAGAAACAGCCCCATACTGGGGACTAAGAACCTCAATACAGGGGGAAGTCACACCAAGAGGGTCCTCACCCACAAGGAAGGGAACATCTGGCAAACAGTGCTGTCCAACAGAACTTTGCAATGCTGGAAACACTCTATTCATGCTTATCTGTTGGCCACTGAACATCTGAAATATGGCAAGTGTAATGGAAGAACCGAATTTTTCATTTTTAACTAGTTACTAATCACCACATGTGACTAGCAGCAACCATATAGGACGGGTGTGCTTTAGAACAAGAAGCCCATAGAGGACAGGGCTGGTACCCTAACCCCAGGGAGAACTTTCCCAACACTGCCGGGACCCATTCTGGGTGGTCACAGGTAGGGGTGCTACCTGACACTTGAGGGGACTTAAATCTCCTCAGTAAAAGGCCCAACCTAAAGCAAAAGGCAGCACCCCCGCCCAGAGTCAGCTACCATGCCACACCCGGGGAATCTCCAGGAAGGCAAAGCAACAAAAGGACCCAGGGGAAAGTGCCACAGTGGGGATTCTGACTGAGGAGGGGCAAGTCCCTTTGATCCAGGGAGCTTACACAAGGCAAGGCCCGGACACCAACCCTGAGCCGTGCAGGGATCCTCACCAAAGTCCAACACCCCAACACAGAAAAGCCTCTTACTGCATAGGGGGAACAAGAATGTGAAACGAGAGCTTACGCTCCCTCTTTCCATCCCAGGAACCCAGCAGAGGGTCACGGGCAGGTGCTCCGGCCCAGAGAGAGAAGAGGTCTCATGGTCTTCACCCCTAAACAAGCGATCAACACCGTAGGGAGGTGCTACGCTCCCTGCGTCTCCACACGGAAAGGACTGGCACCCTAGCACAGAGGAAGAACACCCCCAGAGAGGAGACCACTCTGTGGCAGCCAGAGAAGGAAGTGCTGGAGGGTCAGCAGCCAGCTGGAGGGGACAAGAGCCCTAGCCTAGGAAGGTGATGTTTCAGACAGCACAGCGTGACATCGAAGTCGGCTACAGCTGAGACCCAGTGAGGAGGCAGCTCCTCCACAGAGAAGGGGCAAGTGCCACAGGCCCAGGGTACTTGTCCCCTAGAGAGGCTGGAGCCTTAGTCACAGCGGAGACAACACCCTCCCCCCTAAGAAAAGTCCTATATCATGAGGGTGTCTGTACCTCTGGTCCCCCCGCAAAGGACCAGAGAGAAGGGAAGCTGGAGCTTGAGTCTCGGAGCAGAGACGCTGCCAGAGAAGAAAGAGCCCCATTTGCTGTAGTCAGTGGGGCGTCCACCAAGATCCTCCAAGGAAGGTGGTGCTCGCAGGTCCACTCCCAGGCGTGAAGAACCTGTGCTCTGGCACCAAAGGCTCTCCAAGAGCACTGAGGAATCTGGGAACCTTGGCCCAGGAGGAGACTTACCCAAGAGGAACACACATCCCACAGGGCAGGGACCCACAAGGGGTGGGGTGAGCAGGACACCAGCCTCACAGGAGCCAACACGCCTAAATGAGGGCCAAAACCAGTAAAGAAGAGCCCCCCAAACTTCACCTCAGGGAAGATGATACCACCACACAAAGACTCGAGGAGGGAGGGGCAGGAGGCTTAGTCCTGGAGAACGAATACCGGGCGGTCCTTAACCTTGAGGGCTGTCATGTGCCCACACAGTGGTCTTTGTCATGAGGCGCCTTTGATCTGGGAGAGCTTCTGCCTCTGTAGCAAGGAGCTCTGGGAACTGATGTTGAAGGGTGATCCTTAACCCGGGTGGCTGCTGACATGGCCACACAGAGGCTCTGAGATTCTAGAAGGAGGATGCGTTAGGGCCTGGGTGGAGGTAGTCATCTCCACTGAGATGCCCCTGCCAAGGGTGGGGGGCTGGAAACTCCTACTTCAGAAAGTCTACACCAGAGAAGTCTCTGGTCCCAGGGACGGGGTTTACAGTGGAGTCTCCCGCTTGCGACTCAGGTATCTTACATCCACACAGCCAGGCAACTATGCCTCACCCCATACAGTGAAAAATCAAGAGGGGGTTTTGGAAGCATTAGCCGGGGGCACCTGCATCCGAGAGGAATCCTCAGCCTTACGGTGGGGACACACGCAGAGGCGTGGACACCTCAAGTCCAGAAGAGCAGCCGTACCAATACCAAGGATGGCAAGAACCTTATCCCTGGGGGAGGCAACACCAAGAAAGGGTCCTTACCCTGGAGAGAAGGCACAGCCCCAGAGGGAAGAGCCCCCACCTCGCAGTACAGGAACCCGGGTCTAGGAAGCTTTCTACTCCCATGGAGTACCAGCAGCGGGGCAGGAAAGCGGAACCCTTGTTCTCCAACTGTGACACCCAGTGTGAGGGCAGGTGGAAGACAACAAACCCACAGTATGGGATCTGATGCAAATATCAAGGGCAGTGGGCTTCTTGGTCCCTGGAGAGATGACACCCTAAAGGAGGAGGCTGGTGTGAAGGCAGAAGAAGCCTCACAGGCAGAGGTGAAAGGAGTGAGGGGAGACATCAAAAGCCCTCACCAAAAGGGCAGGAGAGCTCACCCCGGGGTGGGTGGCCGCCCTGCACCGAGAGGCAGGGACTGCTCAGAAAGAAGGGCTGGCGCTGCCCGCAGTGGGAGCTCACTAACACGGACAGCGTGGGGGCTTAGTGTCCTTCACCACGAAACCTTCACCAAGCACCTGAGCGCCAGGAGAGCCCAGCAGCCCCCAGCAGCAAGACCACAGTGGCCCTGACATCACCGGGAGAGGCCCACACCCAGGTCGGAGAGTCAGGATGCAGAGGAGTTCAAGGCTGCAAAGCCAGGGGCAGACACCACGATCCAAGAAGTGTGAGAGCTGAGGCCAGACGTGGGCCACACACTGAGGACGGTCCTGCACCCCAGGTGGGGGAAAGCCAGACCCCCTCAAAAGGCAGGCGCCCGGTGCAGCGGGATGCGAGGCTTGAGCCACCCAGGGCGCTCCTCGCTACGAGAGGGAAGAGCTGCAGACTACAGAGGTGCAAACTTCGGCAAAGGCTCCAACTAACGAGGAGTTTCTCCTCCACTCCACTCCCAAGAGGCTCCCATCCGACACGGACGGACAGCTGGAACCTGAGACCCAGAGGAGGCTGCGCTCCGGGGAGCAGTGAGGACGGATGCGGAGGGTGGCCTCGGTCCTGGGAAGGGTGACTCCCCCACCCAGCTGAGGTCCTCGTCCCGGGGTGCTGGCACACCCCCCACCCCGCCACCGTCGAGAGAGAAGCCCCGGCGCGGAGGCTGCCCCCCAACGCGAAGGACCGAGGCCGAGGGGGGCAGGCACCTGAGCCCCGAGAGGGCGGGCACCTGGGACCAGGGGCGCCTCCATCCTTCCAGGCAGGAGCCAATACCGACGCGGAGAGGGGCGGGCACCTCGCGCCCGGGAGGCTTCGCACCCTCACATCCCCACCGGGGGGCCCGACGCGATGCCACGCGGGGAGGTGGCGGCGGGCGGGGCCCGGGGTCCGGGTCGCGGAAGGACCCCCGGGCGGCGCTGAGGGGCGTGAAAGAGGCGGAGGAACGGGAGGGCGAGAGGGAGGGAGCCGCCCCCCGCCGGGAGCCCCGCGCTGCAGAGGCGGCGGCAGGGGGCAGGCGAGGGGAGGCCATGTCGCGACAGACGGCGGTGTCGCCAGGGCGGGAGGCTGCCGGAAGGGCGGCCGATGGCGCCGGGGGGAGGAGGGGAAGGGGTCCGGCCCAGTCGAGCCTGACGCTCTCACCACAGGAGCTGGCGCCGCCGCTGAGGAGCGTATCGCGACAGGCGGGGGAGGCGAGCGCCCGCCGCCTTTTTCTCGCGCCCCGGGCCCGGGCGCTATCGCGATAGCGGCGCGAAGCGGAAGTGGGGTTGGGGGAGTGGGCCCGGGGTTGTTCTGACGACGGGGGTCGGGGCTCAAGGGAGGCCGCGGCGTCTGCCGATGGCTCCGCGGAAGCTGACCGGGCCCGGTCCAAGATGGCGGCGGCGGCGGAGGCCTCCCCTCCTCTCTTCTCGTCTCTGGCGCCGACCCGCCCCCGAGTCCCGAATATAGGCCTGTCATTGCTCCCGCTGAACGTCGCTCCTGACCCTTGGAGGCGTTCTATTGGTTCCTGGCCGGGATGCGCCCTGCCCCCTTTCGCGGATTGGGTGATCGCTCCAAGGCGCGGCGTTCGATTGGCCTCCCGCGCAGCCTTCTAGGATTGGCTCAGGTTTTCCTCCCCGCTCCTCCTCCTCCTCCCGCCTCAGGGCACAACACGCCAGCGCGAGGACCTGAACGTCAATCAAGAGACCTGTGTCGTGCAGATTGGATGTATCCGCCCCCCTCTCCTAAAACAATTGGTCGCGGGGAGGAGCTAGGAGAGTCCAGGGGCGGGAAGTCGTCCGTCAAGTTTAGAGCTCTTTTTAATTGGTTGCGGGGGCATATTCTGCCTTGAAGTAATTGGTTGGTCCTAGAAGTGGGTGGGGAAAGCGGAGGAAGGCATGGAGTGTGGGCGTTAGAGGCCGCGTACCTAATGGGAGACAGACAGGTGCCTTCAAAGCGGGGGCCGAGCCGAAGTCATCTGCCAATCAAAACAGCCACTGGGCCAAGGGGGAGGAGCTGAGCAAGAAAGTCCGCCCCTTTCTCTTCGTTGGCCCTAACGGTTATCATTCATGCTAGTTTGACCAATAGCGTGGCGAGTGGGCGGTAGCTGCTCGTAGAGCGTGTGAACGAGGGTGTATGTAACTGGCAGAAGTGGAACTTGGGCGCAACCCTTGCGTCCCGGCCAGGTAGGCTGGTTCCCTGTCTCTCAGCTGCCTCTTCTTTCTCCAAGTGCCTCTATGTTGGCACATCTCTGAAATTATTTGCTGAGTGAAAGAAGGAAGGGACCAGAGACAGTGCTTTAAGTCACTGGTACCGTGCATGGCGGAATTGGTTGGGAAGCGTGAGGCATGGAGTTTTTGTCCTGCCCGTGCCTGGTTAGGCGACCAGATGGTGGAAGAGTCATTCTCCTCTGCATCTCCGCTTCCTTAGTGTGTTGAGGACGCCGCAGAAGGTACAGAGGAGACGGGCGGCTCCCTAATGCTTGCTCGTTTCGGGTCTCAGCTCTGTTGTCTTCTTGGGGAGAAAACTTCCCTGACCTCCCGGGCGGAGCGCTCCTGTGCGCCTTGTTCGTTAGAATTTATTTTTGCACGTCTACCGTCATTTTCGTAATTATTCGGTTTCCCTGTCTGGATTTTGCATCTCCAGCACTTAGCACGCAGGAAGTAGTCAGTAACCATTTGTCAAAGGGATGGATGAATGAATGTGAGGAATGACTCGTGATTGACAACTGACTAGACATTGAGGCTTCCACGAACCGGGAGGCATTTGCCCAGGGTCACACAACCGAGATGGGAAGCCAGATCCGCCCCTTCCTGTCTAGGTGGTGGAAAGTAAGATAAATCCCAGAGAGAAGTGAACGTGAACAAGTACGGAGTCGGTGAGCACATCAGAATGGCCTGAGGCAAGAGGGGGAGGAATGCTTGCAAAAATGCATATTCTTAGGCTCACAGGGAGACAACGGGAATGAAGTCTAGAGTTACTGTTCTAAAGCTTTGCTATTCAAATTGTGGCCCCTGCACAAAGTGCTGCTTCTCAGACTCCTCCGGAATCACCTAGGAATGTGTTAAAAGGCAAATTCTGCTTTTCTAACAAGTGCCCCAGTGATGCACACGGTCCACAGTTCACACTTTGCACACCAATGATCCAGAGTGATGACTTTCAAACTTGGCTGCACATCACAGTCGCCTGAGGAACTTTTTGTTGTTGGTGGTGGTGGTAGTGGTGGTGTTGAGACGAAGTCTTGCTCTTGTCCCCTAGGCTGGAGTGCAATGACACAATCTAGGCTCACTGCAAGCTCCGCCTCCCGGGTTCAAGTGAGTCTCCCGCCTCAGCCTGCCGAGTAGCTGGGATTACAGCCGCCCGTCACCACGCCCGACTA
>NC_045454.1:808484-820147 GCF_002776525.5 Piliocolobus tephrosceles | reverse complement strand
CCCAGCACTTTGGGAGGCCGAGGCGGGCGGATCACCTGAGGCCAGGAGTTCGAGACCAGCCTGGTCAACACGGTGAAACCCTGACTCCACTAAAAATACAAAAATTAGTCGGGGGTGGTGGCGCGCGCTTGTAATCCCAGCCACTCGGGAACCTGAGGCCCGAGAATCGCTTGAATTCGAGAGGTGGAGGTTGCAGTGAGCCGAGATCGTGCCACTGCACTCCAGCCTGGGGGCCCCGCAAGACTCCATCTCAAAAAAAAAAAAAGAAGTCCAGATAGCCAGGCTTGCACTAGACCAACTAAAACAATCTCGAGGTGGGAGCCAGACATGAGTAATTTGTGTGTGTGTGTGTGTGTGTGACAGAGTCTCTCTGTCTCCCAGACTGGAGAGCAGTGGCGCCATCTTGGCTCACTGCAATCTCCGCCTCCCAGATTCAAGTGATTCTCCTACCTCAGCCTCCCGAGGAGCTGGGATTACATGCGTGAGCCACTGTGCCAGCGTGAGAGCCACTTACAGAAACTTTTCTAGAGCAGGGCTTCTCAAATGCGGCCTTGGATCAGGCGCATACCTGTCACCTGGGAACTTGTTTGAAATGCACATCTTTGAGCCCCACCCTAGACTGAATCAGAAACTCTGGGCCCAGCAACTGTGTTTTCACAAGCCCTCGGTGTGATTCTGAAGTGTAGGAAATTTGGAGAACCTCTGTTCTGAGTACTAGGGCTGCAGGCCCAGCTGACTCGGATTCCTTTCTTGAGATTCACACCCTCGAGCCACAGCCCCATTGGTAGATGCCAGGCATTTTGGCCAAGGGAGACGAGGGATGCTGAACAGAGCTGGGGACCGCAGGCACTTCCCTGGCAGACCGGTATGTAGAGATCAGCAAAGGCTGTCATTTTCCAACAGGGTCGACCCAAAGGGTCAGGGATGAAATGGAGGAAAGAGACTTGACTTAGGCAACCTGGGGTAGTTCAGCCACGCAAAGGAAGCTCCCAGGTGTGTCGACTTTTTGACTTGAGCGGGGAGAGAGATTCAGAGATTGCCGCTGAGGTCCTGAGACAGAGCTCTGGGATGAAGGACAGGGATCCAGAGACACGGAGAGTGGTGACGGGGAGGCCCAGAGAGGGGAACAGAAAGAGCAAAATCTCAAGACAGGACCTAGAAAGTCAGAGGGAGACCCAGATAGCATGAGCTGGAAAGAGGGAGGGAGAGAGAGGGGAG
Organism: Piliocolobus tephrosceles; assembly: GCF_002776525.5. NCBI lineage: Eukaryota > Metazoa > Chordata > Mammalia > Primates > Cercopithecidae > Piliocolobus > Piliocolobus tephrosceles. Next base: position 818,929 of record NC_045454.1, on the reverse strand, counting down.
GTGGAGAGAGGGAGGCATCGTCTCCCCACCAGGCCGCTGCTTGTCCTGGTACCATCTCTTAGGTAACTAACGCAGCCGACCTCGTGGGTCAGGTGATAGCGCTGCCTCCTCAGTACCACTGTGAGCCCAGCGCCGGAGCACAGAGTACATGGAACCCTGGAGTTGCTCTTAACCTCTCCAGGGAGACGGTTTCAGGCCACCCGACAGGCCAGCCCCTGCTGTCCCCTCACCTGGACATTCTCCCAACTGTCTGCAGGCCACATTCCCCTCAGCCCAAGTAAAGGTGCCCCTGGCCAAGCCCCGGTTCCCAGGACTCAGTGACTGGAGGTCGGGGAGGGGAATCGTGCTCCTTCTGCTCACCTGGCAGGGACTTTCAGAGCAACCAGGTCCTATCAGAGCAGGCAGCCTGCCTGCTTCACCCGTGCCTGGACTCCACGCAGCCCCTCACAACTGGTTATAAATAAGACAGGGCCAGGCACAGTGTAATCCCAGCACTTTTCGAGGCGAAGCAGGCGGATTATTTGAGGTCAGGAGTTGGAGACCAGCCTGGCCAACATGGTAAAACCCCATCTCGGCCGGGCACTGTGGCTCACACCTGTAATCCCAGCACTTTGGGAGGCCGAGGCGGGTGGATCATGAAGTCAGCAGTTGGAGATCAGCCTGGCCAACATGGTAAAACCCCGTCTCTGATAAAAATACAAAACTAGCTGGGCGAGGTGGCGGGCGCCTGCAGTCCCAGCTATTTGGGAGGCCGAGGCAGGAGAATGGCGTGAACCCGGGAGGCGGAGCTTGCGTTGACCCGAGACCACGCCACTGCACTCCAGCCTGGGTGACAGAGCGAGACTGAGACTCCGTCTCAAAAAAAAAAAAAAAAAAAAACCCAAAAGTTTGGTGGTGGGCGCTTGTAATCCCAGCTATTCAGGAGACTGAGGCAGGAGAATCAACTGGACCCGGGAGGTGGAGGTTGCTGTCAGCTGGGATCACACCACTGCACTCCAGCCTGGGCAACAGAGTAAGACTCTGTCTCAAAAAATAAATAAATAAAAAATAATAAGAGGCTAGACACAGGCTCAAGCCTGTAATGTCAACACTTAGGGAGGCTGAGGTGGAAGGGTCACGTGGGCGCAGGAGTTCAAGCCCATCCTGGGCAACACAGCACGACCCTGTCTATAAACAATTTAAAAATGGGGCCAGGGTGGTGGCTCACACCTATCATCCCAGCACTTTGGGAGGCTGAGGTGGGCAGATCATGAGGTGAGGAGTTCGAGACCAGCCTGACCAACATGGTGAAACCCCGCCTCTACTAAAAAACTATAAAAATTAGCCAGGTGTGGTGCCGCATGCCTGTAATCCCAGCAATTTGGGAGACTGAGGCAAGAGAATCGCTTGACCCTGGGAGGTGGAGGTTGCAGTGAGCCAAGATTGTACCACTGCACTCTAGCCTGGGCGACAGAGCGAGACTCCACCTCAGAAAAAAAACAAACACACAAAAAGTTTGAAATTAACCAGGAGGCCAGGTGTGGTGGTTCATGCCTGTAATCCCAGCCCGGGAGTTTGAGGCTGTGGTGAGCTATGATTGCATCATCGTACTCCAACCTGGGCAACAGAGACCCTGTCTCTGAAAAAATAAACAGTAACAACAGGACCTGGTTATTGGGCGCTGAGGGCCATGCTAAATGCTTTCCATGCATTTTTTCCAGTCCTGGGCACCTAGGCGTAGGTGTGGCGGCTTGGAAAGGCGAGGTGGCTGGCCTGAGGTGCCAGAGCAATCCCGCTTGGCCTGCGCTGAGCTCTGGGGCTGTCGGCAGCCACATCATTTGCTATCGAAGTGACTGAGGTTCTCCAGGGCGCTGGAGAGGGTTTTTCCTTCTGGGATCCCAGGATGAGAAAGTAACGGGGAAAGGACTGTGCCTAGACACCGCTGGGACCCGAGGGAAAGCGCTTTTCTCAAAACTCCATAGCTCTGACTCTTCTAGTTGCCCCAGCTGTTTGAAAAATGATCACTCCCCAAGGACAGATCTTGATAATGTCCTTTTAATTGTACTCTTTTCAAAAAAAGTATCTCCTTTCTCAGTTAAAACAAAAAAGACAAGGCGTGATGAAGACCTGCTCTAGCCCATACCAGGCAGTGACCTCGGTCCTGGGGGAGGCCAGGCCGCGCTCTTCCAAGGCCTCCTCCCTGGGGAGTCCCAGCACTGGGGCCGGTGGCAAGGCAGGTTCTCCCTGCCAGAATCTCCTAGCCGCGATCCCAGCCCTTCAGAAGGACTGGGCCTCTGTGTCCCTTCAGTGGGAAGCCACCTTGGACACACGCAGTCATTCAGGTGGACATGAGGCCACTCTTCTCGCCCTTGACCTTGAGGAACTCGGCCATGCTGGAGAAATACTTCTGGTTGGCCTCAGCCACCTTCTTCTCTGCCGCCTGTGGGTTCACAATCTCCAGGCCCTGCGCAGGTGAGGGAGACAGGATGGTGGGTGGGGTGAGGAGAAGGCCCCAACTGTGAGCCATCGGAGCCCCCCAGGCCCTTCCCCATGGTCCTCAGGCCTTGGGTGGGCATGAGACAGTTTGCCTGTCCCTGGAGTTGCCTTGTCTTAGGAGATTCTGACTCAGTGGGTCTCGGGGGAGAGGCTGGGGAGGAACCAGGGCGCCTAGATTTGTACGAAGTTCCTCAGGGGTGCTAAAAACAACCGACGCTTCGGAACAGCCAATCCCCTGGGGCACGTGGCTGGCCCGAGGTCCCAGCACAAATCACGCCAACACCACCGACGGTCACAGTGGCCAGCGATGGGAGCCAGCACCTGGCTGGCACTTCCTAAATATTTTCCAGGCAACAGAGCGAGCCTCTGTCTCCAAAAAAACAATAGCAGGACCCAGTCATGGGGCTCCAGTGGTGAGCCCAGGGCCAAGTGCTTCCTGTGCATTCTTTTCAGTCCTGAGCACCTCATGGCGGAGGAGGGGAGGCTTGGAAAGGCACGGCCGCTGGCCTCATCTTCTCAAAGAGGCCCTCCCTGGCTGCTCCAAAATGAGAGCCCCCCGTCCCACCTCCTACCTCCCACCTCCTCCCCTCCCTGGCATTTCCGCCTTCTACTACATTGGACATCCTACTGAGCCGTCTGTGCCCGGCCACCCACTGGCTCCCTGAAGGTAAGACTTGTCTCTCTCATTCACTGCTTCATCCCCAGAGCTGGGAACACCGATGGAACTCAGTAGGTGCTCCACAGACATCTGCTGACTGAGCAAATGAGCTCGCTGCTGTCTCGCCCCCATGTGCAGGCTGGCCCTGCTCTGTGGATGGTAAACTGAGGCTCCGATGATGCGGTGACTGCCATGCTACACGCCACTCACTGCTGACTGGCTGGGGCCTGGACCCACACGTGACATCCAAGCCCACCTAGCCGGGAACTTTTTCGAGTGGGGTCCTGAGGTTACCTTAACCGCCCTGGCCATTTTGAACGGGAAGGCCTGGAGGCTGAGCAGTGTAACCAGCTCACAGCCCCACAGAGAGGAACTGGATGCCCTGGACACAGCCGTGGGCCTGGTTCTAAAGCGGTCCGTGCTCACGAGGACTGCTCAGCACTGGCCTCTCGTCTCTGCTGACCTCTTCCTGTGTGCCAGGAGCTGTCTACGTCCTCTGAATACCTCGTCACCACGCCCTCCACAACAGCCCCGTGAGGGGACTCATCCTGGCCTGCTTCACAGGGGCAGAGGGCAAGGGGCCTTGCCAAGGTCTCGGGGCTGGGGACAGAGCCGGCCCAGGGGAGGTACCTGGAGCGGGGTGAAGGCCACGCTGGAGGCCGTGCCCGAGGAGCGGTCGCGGATGGTGGACTTCCCGCCGTACACGACGCTCTGCTTCTGCAGGGTCCGCTGTGGGGAGGACAAGGAGGCTGCGATCTGGGCTCCCCCCACCCTGTGTCTCGGTCCCCAGCCCCACCCAGGTCTGGCCCATACCTGCAGCGTCTTGGAGATCCTCGCCTTGGTGGCCTCGTTGACCTGCGTCTGCCGCACGCGCCCACTGCCCGACTTGCCCAGGTGGCCCAGGCTGAATCCCAGGTCCTCCTGGTAGGCGTCCTCCTCAATCTAGGAGGAAGGGGAGGCACCCTGCAGTTCAGTGACCAGGCCCTGCCCTCCAGCCACTGAGGCACCCCCTCCACCAGCTGGAAGCCTAGGAGTCAGCAGCCGGCTGGTCCCACGGGCACCTGCTCAGGTACCCACTTGGCCCGGCTGAGGCCTGAGGGCCCCCACAAGCGGGGGATGCTGGGGAGCCTAAGAGGGGCCCGGTCCTAGCACTGCTCTGTGAGCTCAGAGGCGAGAGGCCATTCCTTCCTTACTCATGTGGATTGGGGGTGTCAGGAACCAGAACAGGTTTCCTAGGATGAGGTGGCCTCTGAGTTGGCTCTTGCAGGACCAAGGGGATGACGTTGGGGTAACAGAGGAGACTGGCGGGCCCAGGAACGGGGCGGCCGTGCAGCAGGGCACTGCAGAGCCTCTGGGCAGGGAGGAACCGGCCAAGGAGCCTGGGGCGATGGGAAGCTGCAGGGGCTCTAAGCGCGGGAGACACAGACTCCCAGGGTTACAAGGGTCACTTTGGGGCTGAATGGATGGAAATGAGAGTAGAGGCTAGGGATGAGGGAAGAGGCTGGGACAACACCCTAGACATGAGCCAGGGCCACAGGACGAGAGGAGGGACGGTGGCAGGAAGCAGAGGACGGTGGCGGCTGGCTGCCTGTAGGGGTGAGGAGGGCGCTGAGGGGGTCTGACCTCTCCGAAACTCATACGGTTGGCCTGCTTCCGGATCTCTGTCAGCCCCAGCCGCTCCTTCATCTTGCGGTACCTGGGGACGGGTGGGCGGGCGGTGCCAGGGAGTCAGCTGGGAGGAGGACGCCGGCCTCTCCCCTCCATGACCCCCACGCCTACTGGACCCCAGGGCCCCTCACCTGCGGCCGCCTCGCTTCTTCCGCTGCCCATCCAGGGGCGCAGGCAGCGGCTTCACCTGCTTCACGGGGGGCGGTTCCTGCCACTTGTCGAATTTGCGCTCGATCTCATCCTTCAGTTCGTAGCCCACCTGGAGAGGGCGAGGGGCGTCCTGCAGCTGCTCACGCGCGCCGCCCACCCAGACCTCCTCTGTCCACCGTCCGCCCGTCTGCCCGAGCAGACTGTCCACGCCAGGGCTCCATCCTTCCTCCGGGGCTCTGGGTTTTCAGTTCCGTCAACAACCTGATGGCCCTCATCTCGGCTCAGACCTCTCCCCTGGGATTTTTTTTTTTTTTAAGACAGAGTCTTGCTCTGTCACTCAGGCTGGAGTGCAGTGGCATGGTCTCAGCTCACTGCAAGCCCCGCCTCCCGGTTTCCAGCCATTCTCCTGCCTCAGCCTCTCCAGTAGCTGGGACTATAGGCGCCCGCCACCGCACCCGGCTAATTTTTTGTATTTTCAGTAGAGACGGGATTTTACCATGTTGACCAGGCTGGTCTCTAACTCCTGACCTCGTGATCTGCTCGCTTCAGCCTCCCAAAGTGCTGGGATTACAGGCGTAAGCCACCATGCCCAGCCTTCCTCTGGGTTCTGTACCCTGTAAACAACTGTCTCCTTGACATTGGCATCGTTAACAGGCCCTTCAAACGCAACAGGGCCAAGCAGAATTCCTGCTCCTCCTCCCCAGCCTTCCACCGTCTACCTTCCTTCTCCCCATATAAGCAAACGGCAACACCCGAGAGCCGGGCAGCTGACTCCACTGTTTCTCTCCCACGCCGCAGGTCCCCGGGGGCTCCTCCTTCAGAACCAATACCAAATTGGCCCCCTTCTGCCCCTCCACTGCAGCCAATGTTCGCACCGGGATGCACAGCCTCCATGCTGCCTGCCCCTGGGTTCTGCCAGGGCTCGCTGCGCTCCAGCCTCAGGGCCTTTGCACCGGTCATTCCCCCTGCTTGGAAGACTCCTCCCCCGAGTATGCATGTGCCTTGCTCCCTGGCTTCACTCAGGTCTGGGTTAAACCCTCACCTCCTCAGAGCCCTGGGTCTTCCCTGATATCCCAGTTAAACCCTCACCTCCTCAGGGCTCTAAGTCCTCCCTGACATCCCAGGGAAATCAGCACCTAATGTCGCCCCCACCCCAACCCCCTTTCTTTTCCTTCTTGGTGTTGACTTAGCACTGCTAGACGCAGGACAGATTTCACCTGTTGACTGTCTCCTCGACCCGGCCCCCACAAGAACGTCCATGCCACAGAGCAGGGCTCCTGTCTGTGCTCCTCACAGCTGCACCCCCACACCCAGACCGGGGGTGAGAAGGGCAGAGGGAAAGGAGAAGGGGGGACACGGAACACCTGAACGCCATGCCAGGCTGGCTGCTTGGCAAACGACAGTTCGCAAGACAGAAAATGTGTCTCCTCTCCCGAGTACATCTACCAAGGAAGACAGAAAGTAACTGAATAATTCCTTGAATAACACCCCTGTTGGAGCGGGGACAGATCCTGGTGCGGAAGGCAAATTATCCCCCCACCAACACACACATGCCCGAGGAGGTCCGTGTTCTAATTCCCAGAACCTCTGAATGTCACCTCACAGGGCAGAAGGGACGTGAAGAGATTAAGAAGGATATTAAGGATTGTGAGCTGGGAAGACCATCCTGGACCATCTGAGTAGGCTCAGTATAGCCACAAGGGCCCTTAAAATAGAGGGGGGAACAAAAACAGAGGCCAAGATATGAAGACAGAAGCAGGGTCAGAGAGAGGTCTGAGGGTGCTATGCAGCTGGCTCCACACACAGAGGGAGGGCCACGAGCTAAGGGGTGCCAGTGACCCCCAGAAGCTGGAAAAGACAAGGGAATGGATTATCCCTTGACTCCCCCAGAAGGAACCCTCCGGGCTGACACCCTGACTTCAACTCAGTGAAACTCATTTTGGACTTCTGACCTACAGGACCACGGATAATAAACCTGCACTGTTTTTTTATTTTGTTTTGCTTTGTTTTTTTTTAAGATGGAGTCTCGCTCTGTCACCCAGACTGTAGTGCAGTGGTGCAATCTCAGTTCACTGTAACCTCTGCCTCGCTGGTTCAAGCGATTCTCCTGCCTCAGCCTCCTGAGTAACTGGGATTACAGGTACGTGCCACCACACCTGGCTAATTTTGGTAGAGATGGGGTTTCACCATGTTGGCCAGGCTGGTCTCAAACTCCTGACCTTGTGATCCGCCCACCTCGGCCTCCCAAAGTGCTGGGATTACAGGCGAGAGCCACTGCGCCCGGCCAAACCTGCGCTGTTTTACGCCAGTAGGTTTGTGCTACTTTCCAACAGCAGCCCTAGGAAACGAACCCACTGGGGAAGGGGCGCCTGCCCCAGGGCGGGTGGGCAGAAGCAATGCCTCTGCCTTGGTGGACAGTGCTTGCTGGGATGGGCTCCTTGCTGAGGGCTCTCCCCGCAGAGACACCCCAGGCCCGGAGGAAAAGACGCCTGGCCGCCCCTCACCTTCCCCTCCTCACCTTCCCCTCCGTGCTCTCATGGAAACTGTCCACACGGGCTGCCAACGTGCACTTGGCAGCCACCAGCCGGGCCGCTTTCCGCCGGAGATCCTGGAGCAATGGAAAACGGGGGTGGAATCTGTGTGAGACAGACAGACAGAGGTAACAGCAAAGCAACCACGGGCACTCCTCCTCCAGCTCTCCCCTGGGTCCCGGAAGGGGGCTGTCCACCCGTGGGCTCTCGAGGTGTGTGCTCTTAGCTCCCACTTCACAGGAAGAGGGGATGAGGGCAGGGCACAGAGCCACGTCCCAGCTGGTAAGTGACAGAGTCAGGTAAGGATGACAGTAAGACACGCTGACGACGAGGACAGTGGTGACTGTGGAGACACCGGAGCGGGGGAGTGCACCCAGCCTGGATGCCAGCCCCGTGCTAAGTACGCCCCTCGGATCATCTCATCAAATATGCAAATATCAGGCTGGTGTGATCACTGCACCCCCTTTTCAGATGTGGAAACCAAGGCTTCAAGTCATGTGGCCGGGAGACAGCCAGCAGGTGATGGAGCCAGGGTTCCAATCCCAACTGCAAACAGAGCCCAGCTGTCAGCCGCAGTGCAGCGATGGCCAGCCCTGGCCCCCCTTACGGGCCTGTGATGTCTACGGCCTGTGCCTGGACTGATGTGAGATGGGCAAATGAGGAGGCAGAGGCCTGGTGACAAGACACCTGGTGACAAGACACCACGCTCCCCGGGGCAGGTTGAACCCACGTGCCTAGGGCTGTGAGGCGGTGGCGAGGGCAGGAGTGCAGTGAGGCGGCTGGAGCCCCCAGCCCCAGGCCCACAGTCCTGGGTTCTACCGCCCGCTCTCCCTCCTCCCAGGATGGGGCGACCTGCCAGCCTCCCTGGGTGTGTTCCAGTAGCAGTGCCTGACCTAAAGGGTCACAGAAAAGACCAAAAAAAAAAAAAAAAAAATCCCACACAGGCCTGGGGGGTGGGGCCAGGAAACCAGCACCTGGCCTTGTCCATCAGTGCTATTGTTCTCCCCATCCCTGGGGGAGGCCGGGCAGGGCACAGGGCCATGAGCCTGAGGTCACTTGCCACAGTCGGACACAGCAGGGCCTGGACCCAGGCCTGTCTGTCCCAGAGCCCGTCTTGCTTGTGTTTCGTTTTTTTTTTTGAGACAGAGTCTCACTCCGTCACCCAGACTAGAGGGCAGTGGTGTGATCTTGGCTCCTGCAACTTCCACCTCCTGGATTCAAGCGATTCTCCTGCCTTAGCTTCCCAAGTAGCTGGACTTGTAAGTGTGTGCCACCATACCTGGCTCATTTTTTTGTATTTTTAGTAGAGATGGGGTTTCACCATGTTGGCCAGGCTGGTCATGAACTCCTGACCTCAGACGATCTGCCCGCCTTGGCCTCCCAAAGTGCTGGGGTGACAGGCGAGAGCCACCACCCCCGCCTCCTGGTTGTGTTCTAGGCTCCCACTTGTGACCCTCACAACAGCAGCGTGAGACGCGCCTGAGACGGGAGGCGGAGGATGCTAGGAGCGACCCCGAGGGGAAAGACCCTGGCTCTGGGCCAGACTGCCCAGACTCAGACCAGCTCTACCACCTGCGGGGTCTCGGACAAGTCTGACTTTCTGTGCCTCGGTTCCCTCATCTGTGAAGTGGGTGGCGGGGGTGGTGAAGGAGCAGAGGAGAAACAGGATCTCCCTTAGAGAGTTGTGAGGACTCGCCGGGCGCGGCGGCTCACACCTGTAATCCCAGCACTTTGGGAAGCTGAGGTGGGCGGATCACGAGGTCAGGAGATCGAGACCATCCTGGCTAACACGGTGAAACCCCGTCTCTACTAACAATACAAAAAATTAGCCGGGCGAGGTGGCGGGCGCCTGTAGTCCCAGCTACTCGGGAGGCTGAGGCAGGACAATGGCATGAACCCGGGAGGCGGAGCTTGCAGTGAGCGGAGATCGCACCACTGCACTCCAGCCTGGGCGAGAAAGCGAGACTCAGTCTCCAAAAACAAAAAAAAAAGAGAGTTGTGAGGACTCAATGAGATCACCAAATGTTTCCAAAGCTCCACTCACAGCCGGCTCTGCTTGTTGCGCCAGTATTCCCACCACTGCTGTGACTAAAATGCCTTCTGATAATAACCAGTCATCAATGTTTTCTTTTAATCTGCTTTTAAAAACTGCAAACCTGTTTAGACAGCTTAATTTCATTACCACGAATGGGAGATTATTCAATAAAAATAAGTATGCAGTGATGAAAATAAAAACCACCGTCTTTGTGTCACTGAAATTCATGGTGTGTGCCACTGAAGGGAGGTGGCCCGTGTTCTAGGAGACATCAGGAGTATGATGTGAAACTCGCTGCCACAAGAATCAAACGATACTGAAGATGACGGTAACAGGAGTAACACTGGCAGCGGCTCCGTGTGGCAGAGAATTTCGCCTTGCCCAGGAAGAGGTCTGGCCTTTGCCCGGGGCTCCTGGGTGGTGGTCCTTGCTGGTGGGGCCCTGGGGTAGCCACAGTGTGGTTTAGGGTACCTGGGACTGGCCACGCAGGAAAGTCCAACCACGTGGTTCAGCGTGGGGGCTCTGAGTTATGGGGCATCATTTGAGCTGGAGACAGACCAGCCACACCGGCAACACAGTCGGGTCTACACAGCAGAGCCACAATAAAGACTGAACACAGGCCGGGCGCGGTGGCTCAAGCCTGTAATCCCAGCACTTTGGGAGGCCGAGGCGGGCGGATCACGAGGTCAGGAGATCAAGACCATCCTGGCTAACTCGGTGAAACCCCGTCTCTACTAAAAATACAAAAAAATCAGCCAGGCGTGGTGGCGGGCACCTGTAGTCCCAGCTACTCGGGAGGCTGAGGTAGGAGAATGCCGTGAACCCGGGAGGCAGAGCTTGCAGTGAGCTGAGATGGCGCCACTGTGCTCCAGCCTGGTGAAAGACCAAGACTCCATCTCAAAAAAAAAAAAAAAAAAAAAAAAAAAAA
>NC_045454.1:800823-808384 GCF_002776525.5 Piliocolobus tephrosceles | reverse complement strand
AAAAAAAAAAAAAAAAAAAAAAAAAAAAAAGACTGAACACCAAGGCCCAGGCAAGCGTCCCTGGCCCAGGCTGGAATGCAGTGGCACGATCTTGGCTCACTGCAACCTCCGCCTCCTGGGCGCAAAGTATCCTCCCATCTCAGCCTCCCAAGTAGCTGGGACTACAGGCAAACGCTACCACACCTGGCTGACTTTTTATTCTTGTAGAGACAGGGTGTTTCCAATCCCATTGGAAATAAGAACAAAAAGAGAGTCAGGGTCTCACTATGTTGCCCAGGCTAGTCTTAAACTTCTGGCCTCAAGTGATGCTCCCGCCTTGACCTCCCAAAGTGCTGGGATTACAGGTGTAAGCCACCGCGCCCCGCCAGGCTGGCGGTCCTGTGTGTGTGCTGTCAGGCATCGAGGCCGGGAGGGTGATGTGTCCTGACTGCAAGGAGAGGACCCGGGAAGCTCCGAGGTTGGGGACCCCTCCTGCTCCTCCGTGTGTCTCTCCCCGTGGCTGATGCCAATCTGTTGTAAGCTCCAGTCCCCAGCACAGCAGCCCTCAGGGTTCTGTGTCTTTCCAGTGGCAATGGCCTTCGGAGCAGCTGCTAACCGGACGCTGCTTGTCGTGAGCTAGGCCTGCCTTGTGAGGGCTTCGTCTGCATTGAGCCCTCGCCCCAACTCATGAAGCAGGCGCTGTGCTCCATTTGCGAGGGAGGAGACTGAGGCACAGGGCACTCACGCCTCTTGCCCACAGTCACCCGACAGGTGTGATGCAGAGCCCTGGCTCTCACATCCCATGCTACCCTGTTCCCGGCTCCTGAGTGCTACTGTCAGCTGGGCCAGATGGTGGGGGTGGCTGCTCAGGCCGTCTGGGCCAGGCGGAAGGCTCCAGGGGAGCTGGGGGAGGGGCTGTGACGCGGTGGGCTCACCGGGGGCAGGGACTGCACGATGTCACTGTGGTAGATGTAGCCGGTGTGGGGCAGCACTGAGGTAGATGAGAAGCCCGACAGCGTCTTGCGCTGGGCCCCGAGCAGCATGATGTTGCAGGCGGGCATCTTGGAGAGGTTGGTCAGGCCGCCGGCCACACCTGCGGTGGGAGGAGGACGGGGGCGGTCAGAAGAAGGCGGGGGAGGTGGGGGTGCGCAAATCTGCCTGGGGGCTCGACATGTGCCAAGCACCTTTACATGAGGTTCTGGCTGGATTCCTCAGTGGCCCTGCCAGGCGGGTGACCTGGCCCATTCCGCGAGGGGCAGACGCAAAGGAGACTCAGAGAGGGAGGGCGGCTGGCCTGGGGTGCAGGGAGGAGGCCCCCAACAGGCAACGGACCACCACGTTTGTGCTAAGCCACACTACCCCCATTCCAGGATGTCTGTGTTTTGGAACCATTTTCACCAAACCAGGAGCTCCCTGACAACAGGGCCTGGGTGTGCTCATCTCTGGGTTTCCGGCACAGGGGAGGGAGGAGGGGCTGCGGGTGAGTGTTTCTCCCAGATGAGGCTTTGCTGTGTGCCAGGCTGGCTGACCTCTGTGATGTCCAGGGAGACGGGGTGCTGAGGCCCAGGTGCCAAAGTCCCCATTCTACAGAAAAGGGATGCAGCTTCCCCCAGATCACAGTGTCAGCAGAGCCCCGCTCCACAGGACCCAGCCCGGGGCCTCACCCATGATCTTGGCGGCCGTGGACGCCCCGATGATGATGGAGAGGTTGGGCGCGATGAAGGACATCCGCGACTCCACGTACTCGTAGATGCGGTGCTTGGAGGCGTTCAGCTCCAGCGCCATGTCACAGGCCTCCTCCAGCCGCTCCAGCTCCTCCTCCGACAGCTGCTGCCTGCAGGGGCGGGTGGGCCCAGCCTCCTGGGTCTCCCGCCTGCCTGGTGCCCAGCCCCCACCCTCTCAGTTCTGTGCGTTTGTGCGTGTGTGCATGTATGTGTGTGCGTATGCCCACCTGCGTGTGTAGCTTCAGCCCAAACCCCAGTCCCATCGGCCCGGGCCCGGCGCCTCCGTCCCAGAGGACATACCCCTGGGTGGTGGAGGCGGTGACGCTGACGACCATGATGGTGGCATTGGTGAGGATCTGCTGCAGGGTCTCGTTGTTCTTGCACTTGTCCAGGCTGTTGCCCAGCTCCTGGGGACCAGCAGAGAAGACGGGGAGTCTCAGGAACTCAGAAAGGCTTGACAACCTCTCTTGCTCTGCACCTACTCGGGTCTCTCCTTGGGGACACTGGGAAAGTCAGGGTCTCTCCACTGGGGGCCTCTCCTGCCTCCACCGCCTGAAGCATCCACACCGTCGGCTCTGCGTTGGAAACGGACCCCGGGCAGAGCAGTGTCTGGGAAGACCGCGGCCTCACAAGCCTCTGGCCTGTGGCAAGTCGGAGCACAAATCCGCGGCCTCGCTTCCCCGCAGGGGCTTCCCCCACCACCATCCTAATCCTTTCCTGGACACATGGGGACCGCGCCCTCTCCCTGCCCTCACGTGCATCCACCCCTCTTTTCCGAAACCCTTCCTTGGCTTTCTGGTAAGACCCAAAGGCTCCGTGTGATCCGACCTCTTCCACGTCCCCTCCTTCCCCGCCTCACTTCCTCCCCGCTTGATCCCTCTCAGGCTCTCCGTACTTAAGACGTCTCTCTCCCCCAAATCTCCGTGTGCCTGCCCTGTGTCAACCTTTGGATGTCAACTCCAATACTACCGGCTCCGACCACAGCGGAAGCAGCGCGGGTCAGGCCAGCGGGGAAGCCCTCTCGGGAGACTGGGGTAGGAGGGGAGGCCTGAGAAAGTCCCATCCAGGCTCCGTCCCTCCCACGCTGGGCAGAGCAGGCCACAGAGCCTCCATCCACTCCTCTCCATCATCTCCAGACCCCGAGGCCTCTGGGGGCGGGTCCGAGAGTGAGCCCCGCCCCCACCTTCACACCAGCAGAAGCACCCTCCTCTGCTCTCACCTTGACCGTGCGGATGTAATCCAGCGCATTGGGGACCAAGGACTCCAGTTCAGGGAATCTCTTCGAGTACTTATCCCGGATGAACTTATGGATGATGTCTAGGGTAAACGGGACAGGCGGGTGTCAGGTGAGATGGGAGGCAGACTCTGCTGGTTGGCCCTAACACCCATGTCCCCTTCCTCCTTTAGTAACTGAAGCCCTGGCTTATAGCCTGGCACACGGGCACCAGCATACAGGCTCCATTTCTCAGTCTCCCTTACTGCTAGGTGTGACCAGGGGAATTAGTTCTGGTCTGTAAAATGTGAGCTGCAGTGACATGCTCTTAAAAAAAAAGTGCCTTGCTGGTGGGAATGCAGAGGCGACAGCTGGACGTGGCGCAGTCCCCTCGCACCGTGAGGCAGGTGGCCGACCAACAAGATGGAAAGAGCTGGGGCCTTGCAGGCAGCCAAGCGGCCACGCCGTCCCCGAGTGCTCGCTCACACTCGTACGCGAGGGGGAACGTACTTCCTTCTTACTTCACTCCGTTACAGCAGGTGAACCTCGATCTGAGCTTGGGCTCAGCGGCAGGACCCTGGGAAAGGCCCGTGGGGAAGGGAGGGGGCATGAGGGGCGTCACAGGGGGCTGTCTCCGCCCGCCCCCGGCACTCACTTAGCTCGTTTTCGATCTCCACGGTCAGGTTGTTGGCATCCACGATGACGCGGTATTCAGGCGCCGCCTCCACCGGTCCCATCACTGTGAGGACACGGAGGGGCATGGTGTGAGGATCTAAGTCCCTACCCCCTCTCGGGGCCCACAGTTGGGGGAGATGGAGGACGAGGCTGGGAAGGGTCAGGAAGGAGGGGCTGAAGAGTAAACCAGGGACAGGCTGACGTCTGCCTCCCAGATCCTGCAGCTGGAGGAGGCGGAGGACGAGGCTGGAGGGGGTCAGGAAGGAGGGGTTGAGGAGTAAAGCGGGCGACAGGCTGGCGTCCGCAGACATCCCTGAACTTGTGTTCCTGCCCCAATCCCTCTCCCTCCACGCCAGTCTAGACTTGACCCTACCTGCCCTGGAACTGACCGTCCGTCTGAAACCTCCTACAGCTCCCCAGAGCCCCAAGGCTAATGACCAAGTCCCTAGACGGACATTCAAGGCCTGCCCAACTCCAGAAGCTCTGCAGGCACCAGTGCTGTGCTCTATACGCACACCCGGGTACTCAGGACAGCACCCGGCACACAGGGAGCTCCCAGTTCCTCTCTGCTGACTCAGCAACTCTGCCGTCTGGCCTCCCGCCCTTCCCACCCCATCCTCTCATCCAGCCATAAAGGACTGGTCACAGTGCCCCAGACACCCACTCTTCCTGGCCTTATTTTTTGAGATGGAGTTTCACTCTTGTTGCCCAGGCTACAGTGTAGTGGCACGATCTCAGCTCACTGCAACCTCCGCCTCCTGGGTTCAAGTGATTCTCCTGCCTCAGCCTCCCGAGTAGCTGGGATTACAGGCGCCCGCCACCATGCCCCGCTAACCTGTTTTGTATTTTTAGTAGAGATGGGGTTTCACCATGTTGGGCAGGCTGATCTCAAACTCCCGACCTCAGGTGATCCACCCGCCTCGACCACCCAGTGCTGGGACGACAGGCGTGAGCCACCGTGCCAGGCCCCTCCTGGTCTTTGCATATGCTGTTCCCTCTCCCCAGAGCATCCCTTACCCCATGTCTGTTTCTGGAAAACTTTTCTTTGTGCTTTAGTAATAAGAGGCCAGGCACAGTGGCTCACACCTGTAATCCCAGCACTTTGAGAGGCTGAGGCAGGAGAACTGCTTGAGCCCAGGAGTTCGAGAGCAACCTGGGCAACATAGGGAGACTCCATCTCTACAAATAATTAAAGAAAAAAAATTAGCCAGGCATGGTGGTGTATGCCTGGGGTCCTAACTGCCTGGGAGGCTGAGGCAGGAACACCTGAGCCCACAAGGTCAAGGCTGCAGTGAGCTGTGATGGTGCCACTGCATTCTGGCCTGGGTGACAGAGTGAGACTCTGTCTCAAAAAACAAACAAAAAAAAAATGTTGTGTTTAAATGTCATACAAATACTAACTGTCTGATGTCACAGCCAGTAGACAGCAGAGCTCGGACCTGACCCCGAGCAGGGTGGCTTCAGAATGTGTTCCTAACCCCGATGCTCAAACGGCTCTTTAAGTCCTTAAGACTCCGGCAGTGACTCAGAATCCTTCCCTCCCTTTCTGGAAGGATCAGACGCCTCCTCTGTGTACCCACAGCACCTGTGCACCTCCAGTAAACAGGGACTGCCACCTGCTTGTGAGGGGTTTCACGTCTTCCTCTCCCACCAGACACCAGGTGTGACAGGGTCTGACTTCATCCCTGAGCCTGGCCTGACATCAGGAAATGTCACTTTCTATGTCCCATAACTCTCTGGATGGAGAAATTCCTCCGCCTGGCCTCTGGAACTCTGCAGGATCTGGCACGCTCCAGAGCCTGCCCTCTCTCTCCAGATGCCCGAGGCCCTGGGCCTGCCGCTGTCTGGGCCCTTCTCCCTTTCCTTGCCTGGCACATGCATTCACGCTCTAGAGCCCAATTCAGCTATCGATTCTTCCCTGGCACCTGGGGCAGGGTCAGCCAGTCCCTCCTGTGGCTCCAGTGTCCCCAGCCTGCTACCACCCGCCGACAGCTGTCTGGAACCTGGCCTGCCTCTTCCACTAGACCTTGAGCACTTTGAGAGCAAAGACCTGGGCGATTCAACTAGGTGCCCAGGTAAACCTTAAAGCAAGCAAGCAGTGAGTCTCCCAAAACGCTGCCCGCTCACTACGCTTCCATCCCCGGAAACCACCCATGGCTTCCTGTTGTCAACAAATTCCATTCAAGAAGAATGGGAAGGCTGGGCACGGTGGCTCACGCCTGTAATCCCAGCACTTTGGGAGGCCGAGGTGGGCGGATCACTTGAGGTCAGGAGTTCGAGACTAGCCTGGTCAACACGGTGAAACCCCGTCTCTACTACAAAATACAAAATAGCCAGGCGTGGTGGTGGTGCACACCTGTCATCTCAGCTACTCAGGTGGCTGAGGGAGGAGAATCGCTTGAACCCGGGAGGCAGAGGTTGCAGTGAGCCAAGATCACATCACTGCACTCCAGCCTGGGCGACAGAGGGAGACTCCGTCTCAAGGAAAATGGAGAAAAAAAAAAGAATAGGAATGGTGACAGGACTGCCCTCCTGAGAGTGAGTCTGAGCACTCACGAGATAAGCTAGCATTCTCTCAATCTGGAAGTGAGAAAAGGTTTCAGGTGATTCTTTAATTATTATGTATCTATTTTTATACGGTGACTTTGTCTTTGCCAAATGATACCAGTTTTCCCATCATGGTAGCAATTTGCTCCCTTCTTAGATAAATTTAAGAAAAAAAGTCCCAGACTCAAAGAATATGTTAAGCAAATAACAGGACAAGTGGCTTATAGATGTGACAAAAACCCAGTAACCGGTCATGTGAATCAGTGAAGTCTGGGAACCCTCAAGCTAAGTCCCAGCATGACCAGGCTCAGCATACAGAAAGGACGTAAGAAGCATGAGCTTCGCAATGCAGCATATGTTTAGTGGAAAAGAGAAGGGGTTGGGAAGAAACAAAAAAAAAAAAAAAGAAGGCTCTGGAAAAGGCTGAGGGGGAGATTTACCCAGCCACAAGCAGCCAGGGAGCCGAGGGGCCTGGCAGGAGACACAGGAGATGGGGAAGGGCAGAGAGTGGGAGGAAGCACCTTCTGAAGCTTTGGCTTGCTTGCTGATGTACTCCTCAATCTTCATCATAATCTCAGCAAACTGCAGGAGAGGAGAGGAGAGTCAGGATCCAGGACTCTTCCAAAAGAAGCCTGTATCACCCCCTTCTGGGAGATTCTGTCTAGAGCCCCCTGCTAGGAACGCCTCTTGTCCTCTTACCATCTTACTGTCCCATAGCTTGGCGATGGTCTTGACCGAATCCCCGGAAAGATCCAGCTGTGTCTCCTCCTGCACATCCTCGATCGCTGGCTCCTCTTCTTCCTCCCCATAGCTTCCTCCTTCCTCCTCTTCTGCTGCCTCTTCGAGATCAGCTAAGAGCTCATCTGCCAGAGACATCCCGAGACCTGTGGGGAGGGAGAGCAGGGTTCCCTAAAAACTTGCCCCGACAAAGTCCCTCCTTATTACTGGCGATGATTCTCCCCCCAAAAACCCTGGTCCTTCTTTATGAACCCCAGTAGCATGCAGGCTCCACGACGACAGGTGCTTTAGTTTGTTTTGTTCACTGGTGAGTCTCCAGCTCCGACCTGTGTAAGACACAGCACACCCCTATGACCGCCACCTTGCTAAGACTTACTGGAACCAGTGGTGTAGATTCCAAATGCATTTGCAAACTTTTTTTTTCCTTTCTTGCCTTTAGCCTTGAAAACATACTTTGAAATTCTTTGGGGCCGGGCGCGGTGGCTCAAGCCTGTAATCCCAGCACTTTGGGAGGCCGAGACGGGCAGATCACAAGGTCAGGAGATCAAGACCATCCTGGCTAACCTGGTGAAACCCCGTCTCTACTAAAAAAAAAAAAAAAAACTAGCCGGGTGAGGTGGCGGGCGCCTGTGGTCCCTGCTACTCGGGAGGCTGAGGCAGGAGAATGGCGTAAACCCGGGAGGCG
>NC_045454.1:794105-800723 GCF_002776525.5 Piliocolobus tephrosceles | reverse complement strand
GTCTCAAAAAAAAAAAAAAAAAAAAAAATCTTTGTTTCCTGCCTTTCCCACTAGACACTGTCTTGCACTGATTGATGGCTTATCCATGTGCTTACTTAGAAGTTCCAGGGGCTAATCTTTATTTATTTTTTTAAAGATGGAGTCTGGCTCTGTCACCCAAGTTGGAGCACAGTGGCACAATCTTGGCTCACTACAACCTCCACCTCCTGGGTTCAAGCGATTCTCCTGCCTCAGCCTCCCGAGTAGCTGGGACTACAGGCACCTGCCACCATGCCCAGCTATCTTTTTTTTTTTTTTTTTTTGTAGAGTCAAAGTTTCACCATGTAAGCCAGGCTGGTCTTGAACTCTTGACCTCAAGTGAGGGACCCACCTTGGCCTCCCAAACCATTGGGATTACAGGCGTGAGCCACCGTGCCTGGCCGCAGGGGCTAATCTCGAAACAAACTAGGTATGGAAACCCAGCTGCAAAACTCCAGAGATCACCTCAAGGCGATCAATCTAAAACCTGGCCATTACTGACATGATTCCAGCCCATGCTCCAGGTGGCCGGTGACTCAAGACAGCCTTTGGAGCAAGACGCTCAGGCTAGTCTCGAACTCCTGGGCTCAAGCGATCCTTTCGCCTGGGCCACCCAAAGTGCTGGGATTACAGGAGTGACCCCCCGCGTCTGGCTCTCCTCACTCCTTAGCAGCCCGGCATCTCTTCAGCTTTCAGCTGTCACATTCCACCTCCCTGACCCACGGGCCCCACTTTAGACTAGAGGAGGTTGCTTTGTGATACGTGTCCCACAGGCTTTGCGTGTCTACAGTAAGGCCCTTCACACATTTGTGATTAATGAAGTAATTATTTGATAAGGCCTGTCTGCCAGGCATCAACCAAAGCTCTAAGAGGGCAAGGAACAATTTTTGCTCCTGCCACATCCCCAGGGCCACACCATGGTAGGCACATATTAAGACTTTTGGGTAAACAAGTTGTAAAAGGCCGGGCACGGTGGCTCATGCCTGTAATTCCAGCACTTTGGGAAGCCCAGCCGGATGGATCACCTGAGGTCAGGAATTCGAGACCAGTCTGGCCAACATGGTGAAACCCTGTCTCTACTAAAAATACAAAAAATTAGCCGGGTGTGGTGGCGGGCGCCTATAATCCCAGCTACTCGGGAGGCTGAGGCAGGAGAATCGCTTGAACCCCGGAGGCGGAGGTTGCAGTGAAACGAGATCGCGCCATTGAACTCCATCCTGGGCAATAAGAGCGAAACTTCGCCTCAAACACAACAAACAAACAAACTTGCCAGGCGCGGTGGGTCACGCCTGTAATCACGGCACTTTGGGAGGCCGAGGCGGGCGGATCAAGAGATCAGGAGTTCGAGACCAGCCTGACCAACATGGGGAAACCCCGTCCCTACTTAAAATACAAAAATTAGCCGGGTGTGGTGGCGCGCGCCTGTAATCTCAGCTACTCTGGAGGCTGAGGCAGGAGAATCGTTTGAACCCTAGAGACAGAGGTTGCAATGAGCCGAGATCGCGCCACTGCACTCCAACCTAGGCAACAAACCGAGACTCCGTCTCAAAACAAACAACAACAACAAAAAACAAGCTGTAAAGGCCCGCCTTCCTCCTCACACACTTCTCCCAGATCCAGGAGTCCGGCCTCCCGCTCCCCGATCGTCTCCATCACACTCACCTCTCCTCTCCGCGCACCACTGTTTCTAGGAAATAAGCTTTCCCACAGCGTTCGTCGCTCACCGATGACGTCTCATGCTCGCGCCGTACTAGAGGTAAAGCTACGCTCTGATTGGTCCCCTCTCGCGATGTTCCTGGCCGCGTTTGAAACAACAACTTTATTAGCACCTGGAACTAGGCGGAGAGAGGCGGTAAGTTGCGAGGAGGAAAGGGGCTAATTGAACTCACGGCCCGCTGTGGACCAATCCTGCTAAGCGGAGAATCGCTGTGGCCGGACGACGGGGCGTCGAGACAAGAAGAAAGAGGTTGGCAACTCAGAGGACTGGTTGCGACGTTAGACAAGAAAGCAAGGCCTTTAAGCAGGGATTCGGGCTGGACGTGGGGGTGGGCCAAAGCGAAGCGGGAAACAGGAAACTACAACTCCCATAAGGCCTAGGGCCACGTCCTGCCGTCCTCGGCCCCTGAGCGTGATGGGACAAGTAGTTTTGCCAACGGCTTGATCTAGAGATTTAAGAGGTTGGAAGCTAGGAGGCCCGGGGCTTCCGGAGGTCGCGGAGATGGAATTGGAGCAGAGAGAAGGGTAAGTGGCTGAGCCCTTGTGAAAAACTGCGAATCCAGAAAACAGCAGCTGCATTGTGTGCAACCATATGAGCTTTTACACTGAGGTCTGATGGGGGTTGTAGTTCATGCAACTGCTTTATCTTAGAACCCTTTTATGGACTGGGGTCTGGACTGGTGCATCCTGAGGGAGGAGAAGGCTAGGGGTTTGGACTGCTGGATCTGAGAGACGAGGAGGTTGGAAGCCAGGACTCTTGCGTCTGGTTGAGGGTTGGGGCTTGGACTCCCTGGGTCCTTGGAGAGAAAAAGTCTGGAGGTCTGGACTCTTGGATCCTGGGAGGAGGGGTCAGGGCTTGAACCCTGTGGGTGCTGCGAAGGAGGGGTTGGGGACCTGGTCTCCTGGGTCTGAGGGAGGAGAGCTGGGGGCCTGGATTCTATGGTCTGAGGGAGGAGGGGCTGGGGGCCTGGATCCCTGGGTCTGAGGGATTAGGGGCTGGGGGCCTGGACTCCCAGGTCTGAGGGAAAAGGGGCTGGGGTTTGGGCTCCTGGTTCAGTGGGAGAAAGGACTGGGAATCCAGGATCCAGGGCCCCTGAGCCTTTCCCTGCCCCTCAGGACCATGGCAGCCGTGGGCTTTGAGGAGTTCTCAGCGCCGCCAGGCTCGGAGTTGGCGCTGCCTCCCCTATTTGGGGGCCACATCCTGGAGAGCGAGCTGGAGACGGAAGTGGAGTTTGTGTCAGGTGGTCTGGGTGGCTCAGGGCTCCGGGAGCGGGATGAAGAGGAAGAGGCAGCCCGGGGTCGGCGGCGGCGCCAGCGGGAATTAAATCGCAGAAAGTACCAGGCACTAGGTCGGCGCTGCCGGGAGATCGAGCAGGTAGGTGAGTGAGGATCCCCCGTTTTGGGGTCCCCTGGCGTAAACTACCGCCCCCCGCAATCTCTGCCTTTCCACATGCCCAGCCTTTCTTGGCTTGCTGAAGGAATCCTCCGCTTATATGTATATTCACTCATTTAGCATGCATTATGTGTCTGGGCCTGTGCCAGGCCCTGGAAGGGCCATCTCCCGTGGAGCTTCCCTGACAACCCAGATGGGTCCTCCGATGTCTCCTGGGGGCCTCTCAGTGTGTGGCACCGCTCGCAGGTGAAAGCCCAAGCTCTTCGCATCTCCCATACCCCTGCCAGGATTCACTCCTCTGGACTCATTCATTCTGCCTCTTGAATGTCTCTGGACCCTTCTCCTTCCCTCTGTCCCCACGGCTGCCAAACTCCAACTCCAACTGTCTGGGCTGAATGACTACATCAGCCTCCTTGCTGAGAGTGAGGATGGGCCGGGCGCAGTGGCTCATGCCTATAACCCCAGCACTGTGGGAGGCTGAGGCAGGCAGATCACCCAAGGTTAGAAGTTCGAGAGCCTGGCCAACATGGTGAAACCCTGTCTCTACTAAAATACAAAAAATTAGCCAGACGTGGTGGTATGTGCCTGTAATCCCAGCTACTTGGGAGGCTAAGGCAGGAGAATCGCTTGAACCCAGGAGGCAGAGGTTGCAGTGAGCCAAGATTGCACCACTGCACTCCAGCCTGGGCAACAGAGTAAGACTCCGTCTCAAAACAAAACAAAACAAAAACAACAACAAAAACCTTCACAGCTTTTTATGAGACATTCTCCCACATCAAGTCTTTTCCAGGACTAATGTTCTGTTACATGGCATGGAGTGGTTTTGAGCAGGGGAGGGATGGAGTCAGATCTGGGTTAAGGAAGATTCCTCACGGCGCCTGTGGAAGGCAGACCAAACAGAGGAGGCCTGGATTGGGAGAGCGAGAAACTGAAGTCATCATGCTTGAGTGAGGGCGGGTGATGGGTGCGTCCTGGGAGTGAGGCTGGTCTTGAACTCCTGACCTCAAGTGATCCACTCACCTTGGCCTCCCAAAATGCTAGGATTACAGGCATGAGCCACCGCACCTGGCCTCAACTCTTAATGACAGTATTGGGGAGTTCTGTAAGGAGAGAGGCTAGAGGCCAGGGGCATATTGCAAACCCTGTTTAACAGATGGACACCAAGGCCCAAACGGACTCAATTGGAGCCTCTGCTCTTAATCCACCCCCAGGAATAGATTATTCCTATTTTAGGCTCAGAGAGATTAAGTAATGCACCCAAGCTCAGAGCTCAGCAGTGGCAGATCTGAGATTTTTTTTTGAGACAGGGTCTTGCTCTGTTGCCCAGGCTGCAGTGCAGTGGCATGACTGTGGCTCACTGCAGCCTCAACATCCTGGGCTCTAGCAATCTCAGCCTACAAAGGAACTGGGACTACAGCCACCAAGGCCAGCTAATTTTTTTTTTTTTTTTTGTAGTGTTGGGGTCTCACTCTGTTGCCCAGGCTGGTGTCAAACTCTAGTGATCCTCCTGTCTTGGCCTCTCAAAGTGCTGGGATTATAGGCATGAGCCACTGTGCCAGGCCAGAGCTGAGACTTGAACTCCGGTCTTTTGCTTTCTTTTTTTTTTTCAGATGGGAGTTTCGCTCTTGTTGCCCAGGCTGGAGTGCAGTGATGTGATCTTGGCTCACCGCAACCTCCACCTTCTGGGTTCAAGCGATTCTCCTGCCTCAGCCTCCCGAGTAGCTGGGATTACAGGCATGCGCCACCACACCTGGCTAATTTTGTAGTTTTCTTTTTTTTTTTTTAAAGTAGAGACAAGGTTTCATCATGTTGGCCAAGCTGGTCTGGAACTCCTGACCTCAGCCTCCCGAGTAGCTGAGATTACAGGCATGCGCCACAACATCTGGGTAATTTTTGTATCTTTAGTAAAGACAGGGTTTCACCATGTTGGTCAGGCTGGTTTCAAACCCCTGACCTTGAATAATCTGCCCGCCTCGGCCTCCCAAGGCGTTAGCCACTGCACCTGGCCTGGTGTGTTTCGACTTAATGGGAGGTTCGGGGTCTCTGAGCAGGTAACAGTTGACTTAAGACTTGGAGTGGGGAGTGAGCTGTACGGACAGCTGGGGATAGGGTCCAGGTAGAGGAACAGCATGCAGAAGGCACCCACGGGAGGGCACTCAGGACTGTGGCATGGTGAGAGGGGAGCCGGGGGGAGGGGAAGGTGGAAGGACCTCAGCCCACACGATGGTCTTTGACCAGTCTCCCCGGAGCCTAGTCCGTGCCCCATTAAACATCCGTTGAACAAATGAACGGGAGCCGTGGGATCCAGCTGATGGGAGTTCCCACCCCACAGGTGAACGAGCGGGTCCTGAACAGGCTCCATCAGGTGCAGAGGATAACTCGGAGGCTGCAGCAGGAGCGGAGGTAACCCCTTCTCCGTCCCCTCTGGGCCCCTAAGCCTGGGCTCCCAAACGCTCCCAGTCCCTCTGGTCTCTCCCCACTCCCACGTCCGCCCAACCCTCACAAGCCACAAGGAGGAGAGGCAGGAGATGAGGGCCAGGGGCTGAGGCAAACGGAGGAAGAGTGCATTCGGTCTTGGAGGAGAGAGCTGAGCACTAGGACTGAGGGAGGGCTGGGTGCAGGGGGCTGCGCACCGGGACTGAGGGAGGGCCAAGGGCCGGCTGGAGGGGGCTGCTCCTCCTGAAGGGAGGGAACAGCAGGATGGAAGGCACAAAATGCAAGTTTTTTTTTTTTTTTTTTTTTTTGCGGTGTGACTCTAAGCAAGCAGTGCCCCTTCTCTGAGCTGTTTCCTATCAACTAAGGGCCGTGCCAGTATCATGAGGCCGTGGCGCGGTTAAGCCGGAGCTTCCCACTGTGCATCTCCACAAAACCTGCCCCGGTGGCTGCTGCCCCTGCCACTCACAGTGTCCCTGTCCCAGCAAAATGGGAGCAAGCTTGGTAGGAATGGCTCCACGTTGCTGAGTCAACCACGGTTCTCATCTTGGTCCTCGGCTCAGGCTCGGCGCAGTGACCCAGGGCTATGTGCTCTTCCCTGGAGCCCATTCTTGCCATCCTGGTCACCCGGCAGCCTGGGGTCTCCTGCCTTTCAACTGTTCCTTCTTGGCCGCCTTTGCTAGTTCATCGTCCTTTCCCCAAAGCTGAAACCTGCGGCTCCCAGGGTTCCTCTGTCCGCACCTGTGCTGTCCAGCACGGTGGCCGCTGGCCACAGGTGAGATTTTCACCTAAGTTGAAATAAGAACTCTGTCATTCTTGCCACACACCAAGTGCTTAGGAACAGCCATAGGCAGCCAGATCAGAACACGCCCATCCTCTGGGGAAGCGCAGCTGGGTCATGCGGGTCAACCACTTTAAAGGCTACCTAGGCCGGGCACAGCGGCTCACACTTGTAATCCCAGCACTTTGGGAGGCCAAGGCGGGTGGATCACGAGGTCAGGAGTTCGAGACCAGCCTGGCCAACACAGTGAAACCCTGTCTCTACTAAAACTACAAAA
>NC_045454.1:743459-779105 GCF_002776525.5 Piliocolobus tephrosceles | reverse complement strand
CCTCCCTCAGACCCGGTTTCTAGTCCTCCCGCTCCTCCTCCCTCAGACCCAGGAGTCCAGACCCCCATTCCCTCCTCCCTCAGACCCAGGATTCCCAGGCCCCAGCCCCTCCTCCCTCAGACCCAGGATTCCCAGGCCCCCAGTCCCTCCTTCCTCAGACCCAGCATTCCCGGGACCCAGTGCCTCTTCCCTCAGACCCAGGAGTCCAGGCCCCCAGTTCCTCCTTCCTGGTCCCAGGAGTTGAAACCTCCATCGACTCCCCCTGAACTTTGAGACTGAGGAGTCAGGTTCACCAAGTCCACCCCAGGGCTGGAAACCTGGAGTTCAGGGCCCAGACTTCGGGGTCCCGGAGCTGACGGCCCGTCTCTCCCGGCTCCGCCTGCAGACTCTAGCTCCTCCGACTACACTCGGGGGAACCTTGTCCGCCTGGGGCTGGCCGGTCTGGTCCTCATCTGCCTGGGCGCACTGGTCACTTTTGACTGGCGCAGCCAGAACCGCGCTCCTGCTGGTGTCCGCCCTTGAGCCCCAGGGGCGCTGCAACCCGAGAAGACTTCCAACCTGAGGAGTGGAGAAGGTGGGACCCTGGGCTGGACTGTCCTTTCCCGCAGCCCCGCAGCCCTGCTGGCTGAACCCCGAGGAACTGCCCTTCGACACCCCTGTGCCCTGTGCTGTGGCTTCTTTCCGGGCCTTTCCCAAGGAGTAGCTGAGTGGAAGACGCGATCAGTGGTTAAGACTTCCAAGCCAGAAGACCGAGGGTTCGAATCCCAACGCTGCCGTCTACTTACTGTGGTAGTAGTAGCAGCTACAGAGAGGTAGCAGTGAGAGGGGAAGCCAGCTGGACTTCCTGGGTCCAGTGGAGACTTGGAGAACTTTTCTGTCTTACAAGAGGATTGTAAAATGGACCAATCAGCAGGACATGGGCGGGAACAAATAAGGGAATAAAAGCTAGCCAGCAGTGGCAGCCTGCTCGGGTCCCCTTCCAGCCTGTGGATGCTGTCTTCTCTTGCTCTTCACAATAAAGTTTGCTGCTGCTCACTCTTTGGGTCCATGCCATCTTTAAGAGCTGTCACACTCACCGTGAAGGTTTGCAGCTCCATTCTTGAAGTCAGCGAGACCACAAACCCACTGGAAGGAACCAGCTCCGGACACAGCGGCAGCATTGAGAAAGCACCCTTCCCAACTCTCTCTCGCCTGGACGGTCAAATGGATGCACTGATAAAACCCATTTCATAGGATTGTTGTAGGATTCAGTGGGTAACACATATAAACATTTAAAACAGTAACTGGCCCGTAGTAAGTGCTCGATAAATGTGAGCTACCCTATTACACCGATTTCTACCAGACTCATTGCTGAAAGGAAGGTCTCACCTTTTTTCCATCAAGCATAATCAAGCACAACTTTTTTTCTTTTTTTTTTGAGACGGAGTCTCACTCTGTCCACCAGGCTGGAGTGCAGTGGCGCGATCTCGGCTCACTGCAAGCTCCGCCTCCTGGGTACACGCCATTCTCCTGCCTCAGCCTCCCTAGTAGCTGGGACTACAGGTGCCTGCCACCACACCCGGTTAATTTTTTGTATTTTTAGTAGAGACGGGGTTGCACCGTGGTCTCGATCTCCTGACCTTGTGATCCGCCCGCCTCGGCCTCCCAAAGTGCTGGGACAAAACTGTCATATTAGCTTTCAACCTAAAGCATTAGCCATATGCCCTTGTTTTTGTGCCTGGGACCATGATAACTTCCCCCACATCAATTTTTTTTTTTTTTTTTTTTTTTTTTTCGTGAAGATCTCACTCCATCAGCCAGGCTGGAATGCAGTGGCGCGATCTCGGTTCACTGCAACCTCCGCCTCCCGGGTTCAAGTGATTCTCGTGCCTCAGCCTCCTGAGTAGCTGGGATTACGGGTGTGCACCACCACGCCCAGCTAAGTTTTGTATTTTTAATAGAGATGGAGTTTAGCCATATTGGCCAGGGAGGTCTCAAACTCCTGACCTCAAGTGATCCACCGGCCTCGGCCTCCCAAAGTGCTGGGATTACAGGCCTGAGCCACTGCGCCCCTCCCCTTTGCCTTTCCTTCCCTTGACTGGGCCTTACTCTTTTGCCCAGGCTAGATTGCAGTGGCATGATCAAGGCTCACTGCTGCATCGACCTTCCAGGCTTAAGTGATCTCCCCACCTCAGCCTCCCAAGTAGCTAGAACCACAGGTGCAGGCCACCGTACCTGGCTGATTTATTATTATTATTATTATTATTATTATTTGTAGAGGTCTCTCTATGTTGGCCAGGCTGATTTCCAACTCCTGAGGTCAAATGATCCTCTTGCCTCTGCCTCCCGAAGTGTGGGTTTATAGGCATGAGCCATCCAGACTCATATCCCCTTTTCTTGACTTGTGCCCTAATTTTGGTGGAGCACACACCTTCTTCTATTTGTATTGTTTTTCAACTTCGCCTTCCCCTTTTCCCACTTTATGGAGAAGACAGTGACTTCTAATGCTCGGACAGCCCAGGAGTACCATGCTGGGCAAACTGGAACAGCGTACAGATCCTTCTGAGTTTCCATCCAAGAAAGGGAAAACCACAAATATCTACCTTGTCCGTTCTAGAGAGGAACCAAGCAACTTGTCCCGAACACAGGAAGAAAAATTAGGAAACCTTAGATCAGCAGCTGTAACTCCTCTGACCCCAACCCCTTTTTGTTTTTTGTTATTTTTGAGATGGAGTTTCCCTCTTTCTTCCAGGCTGGAGTGCAGTGGCACGATCTTGGCTCACTGCAACCTCTGCCTTCTGGGTTCAAGGATTCTCCTGCCTCAGCCTCCCCAAGCAGCTGTGATTACAGGCGCCCGCCACCATGCCTGGCTAATTTTTTGTATTTTTAGTAGAGATGGGGTTTCACCATGTGGGCCAGGCTGGTCTGGAACTCCTAATCTCAAGTGATCTGCCCGCCTCTGCCTCCCAAAGTGCTGGGACTACAGGCGTGAGCCACCGTGCTCCGCCTGAAGCAATATTCACTTCTATGTGGATGCACATTGATATATTTTATCTTTTTAAAAATGCTTGTCTTGACTCACTTCATTGATTTAATGATCTTTCCGCCTAACACACGTAAATGATTTGTGGAAGAATAAGCAGTATTTGTTGGTGTGCTCTTTTGTTTCAGAGACTAAACTAACTCAGATCTTTTTTTTTTCATTGGAGACAGAGTTTGTCCAGGTTTTTTGAGACAGGGTTTGCCTCTCGTTGCCCAGGCTGGAGTGCAATGGCACGATTTTGGCTCACCGCAACCTCTGCCTCCCGGGTTCAAGCGATTCTTCTGCCTCAGCCTCCCGGGTTCAAGCGATTCTTCTGCCTCAGCCTCCCGAGTAGCTGGGATTACAGGCATGCGCCACCATGGCCAGCTAATTTTGTATTTGTAGTAGAGACGGGGTTTCTCCATGTTGATCAGGCTGGTCTCAAACTCCTGACCTCAGGCGATCCACCCACCTTGGCCTCCCAAAGTGCTAGGATTACAGGTGTGAGCCACTGTGCCCAGCCCTAACTCACATCTTATATAAAGATTAGGAAATTCATTAGGCTGGTGCAAAAGTAATTGTGGTGGAACTTAGTCGCATGGCCAGGTCTAGCCACAAAAGTGGCTGATGGAAATGTGGTCTCTAGCCTGTGCCCGTCTAAAAATGAGGGTGGGAGGGGGTGGGGTAGGTGCACTGGCTCACTCTTACAATCCCAGCACTTTGGGAGGCTGAGGCAGGAGGATAGCTTGAGGCCAGGAGTTTGAGACTCCCTTCTCTATTAAAAACAAAAATAGGCCTCCTGTAATCCCAGCACTTTGGGAGGCCGAGGTGGACGGATCACGAGGTCGGGAGATCGAGACCATCCTGGCTAACACAGTGAAACCCCATCTCTACTAAAAATACAAAAAATTTAGCCGGGCGTAGCGGCGGGTGCCTGTAGTCCCAGCTACTCCGGAGGCTGAGGCAGGAGAATGGCGTGAACCCGGGAGGCGGAGCTTGCAGTGAGCCGAGATCGCGCCACTGCACTCCAGCCTGGGGGCAGAGTGAGACTCCGTCTCCCCGCCGCTACGCCCGGCTAAATTTAGGCCAGGCCCGGGGGGCAATGCCTTAAACCCCCACAACTTGGTGGTGGAAGTGTGGTCTCTAGCCTGTGGTCAGGAGTTTGAGACCAGCCTGATCAACATGGAGAAACCCCGTCTCTACTACACATACAAACCCAGCTGGTCGGGAGGCCGAGGCAGAAGAATCGCTTGAACCCGGGAGGCTGAGGCAGAAGAATCGCTTGAACCCGGGAGGCAGAGGTTGCGGTGAGCCAAAATCGTGCCATTGCACTCCAGCCTGGGGAAAGAGTGAGACTCCGTCTCAAAAAAAAAAAAAAAAAAAAAAAATAGGCCAGGCCCGGTGGCTCATGCCTATAATCCCAGCACTTTGGGAGGCCAAGGCAGGCAGATCACCTGAGGTCAGGAGTTGGAGACCAGCCTGGCCAATATAGTGAGACCCCGACTCTACTAAAAATGCAAAAATTTGCTGGGCATAGTAGTGGGTGCCTGTAATCCCAGCTACTCGGGAGGCTAAGGCAGGAGAATCGCTTCAACCCAGGAGGCAGAGGTTGCAGTGAGCTGATATTGCGCCACTGCACTCCAGCCTGGGCGACAGAGTGAGACTCTGTCTAAAAAAAACCCAAAAAGAAACTTTTAATGATTTTTCTTCTTTCCAGGGGAAAATATGGAAGTAAAATGTTCAGTTTGAACAGGACCCATCTGAAGATCGTGCGTCCTCTGCTGATTTTAAATAGCCATGGAAAGTTAATGCCACCACAAGGGGGCAGCCCTGCCCTGGCACTCTGGAAACCTGGTACTTATCCACGCAATCAGAGGCTTGAACCACAGCTAAGCTGAGTCTTAGCGGGACCTCTTCTGATCCTCCGGGCACACAAGAGGATTGGGGGCTGGGGAGGAGCTGCTTCAAGGGCACCTCCCTTTTACCTCCCGTGATATCGTGATATAGTAAGAAATATGCATTTGGTCTTCAGCTCTGGTTCCAAAGACACCGTTCTCACCCCATCACTCTGGAATTTCCAAAAACCCTTGGTGAGAAGGGTGTCTTTTGTTATTTATAAGGAGCCTCTTTTCTCCCTTCCTTCCCTCCTTCCTTCCTTCCTCCTTTCCTTTCTTTTCTTTTCTTTTTTTTTTTTTTTTTTTGAGATGGAGTCTTGCTATCACCCAGGCTGGAGTGCAGTGACCGGATCTCAGCTCACCCACCGCAAGCTCCGCCTCCCGGGTTTACGCCATTCTCCTGCCTCAGCCTCCCGAGTAGCTGGGACTACAGGCGCCCGCCACCTCGCCCGGCTAGTTTTTTGTATTTTTAGTAGAGACGGGGTTTCACCGTGTTAGCCAGGATGGTCTCGATCTCCTGACCTCGTGATCTGCCCGTCTCGGCCTCCCAAAGTGCTGGGATTACAGGCTTGAGCCACCGCGCCCGGCCTCCTTTCCTTTCTTTTCTTTCTTTCCTTCCTTCCTTCCTCTCTCTTTCTTTCTCTCTTTCTTCTTTCTTTCTTTTCTTTCTTTCTCTTTCTTTCTATCTCTCTTTTCTTCTTTCTCTCACTATTCCCTTTCTCTCCCTTCCCCTCCCCTCCCCCTCCCTTTCCTTTCCTTTCTTTTCCTTCCCTTCCCTTCCTTTCCTTCTTTCCTCTAATCCCAGCACTTTGGGAGGCCAAGGTGGGCGGATCACTTGAGGTCAGGAGTTTCAGACCATCCTGGCCAACATGGCGAAACCTCGTCTCTACTAAAAATACAAAAATTAGTCAGGCATGGTGGCGGGCATCTGTAGTTCCAGCTACTCTGGAGGCTGAGGCAGGAGAATCGCTTGAACTAGGAGGCAGAGGTTGCGGTGAACCGAGATTGCACCACTGCACTCCAGCCTGGGCTACAGAGTGAGACTCCATCTCAAGGAAAAATAAAAATAAAAAATAAAATAAAATAAAATAAAATAAAAATCTCCCAAAGAGACAAGTCAGATTAGCCTAAACCCAGGAATAACTACAGGCAGCTTGAGGGTCAAAGGCAAGGTAGGGGCTGGCCAGATCCCATCTCCTTCACTGCCATTGTTTTCTCACTCTCATAGTTTTTACAAAGGAGGTTTCAATTGCATGGTTGTCAGCTAACATCCTATTCATCCATTTCTTGCTTTCTACCAGTAAAATTGAACTTTATAGGCCTGCTTTGTGCTTTTAAGGCTAACTAGCAAAATTCCAGAGTTTAGCCTTAAAAATTATTTATAATTGGCCAGGTGCAGTGGCTCACGCCTGTAATCCCAGCACTTTGGGAGGCTGAGGCGGGCAGATCATGAGGTCAGGAGATCAAGACCATCCTGGCTAACACAGTGAAACCCCATCTCTACCAAAAATACAAACAAACAAACAAAAAAATCCACAGATAGTGGCACACATCTGTAGTCCCAGCTACTCAGGAGGCTGAGGCAGGAGAATCACTTGAACCCGGGAGGCGGAGGTTGCACTGAGCTGAGATTTTGCTGTTGCACTCCAGCCTGGGTGACAGAGGGAGACTCCATCTAAAAAAAAAAAAATTATTTATAATTAATGAAAAGAAGTTTAAGAAATGGATTAAGAAGATCTCTTCTTTGCAGCTGTAGGGGAGGAAAGGGAGCTAGAGAGACAGAGGATTGAGAGAGGAGAAAAAGATATTCCGTGCCGTAAAACTAATTCAAGAATGTAGTTTAGGCCAGGCATGGTGGTTCACTCCTGTAATCCCAGAATTTTGGGAGGCCGAAGCAGGCGGATCACTTGAGCCCAGAAGTTTGAGACCAGCCTGGCCAACATGGTGAAATGTTGTCTCTACTAAAAATACAAAAATTAGCCAGGCATGGTGGCACAACCCCGTAATTCCAGGTACTTGAGGGGGCTGGGGCAGGAGAATCACTTGAACCCAGGAGGCAGAGGTTGCAGTGAGTCGAGATCACACCACTGCACTCCAGCCTGGGTGACAGAGTGAGATCGTCTTAAAAAAAAAAAAAAAACAGAGGGGCTGGGGGAGGGATAGCATTAGAAGAAATACCTAATGTAAATGATAAGTTGATGGGTGCAGCAAACCAGCATGGCACATGTATCAAACCTGCATGTTGTACACATGTACACTAGAACTTAAAGTAAAATAAACAAACAAAACAGAATGTGGTTTGATAAGGTCATAAACTGAGAATATTCAAAAGGCTCTAAATGTGTTTTATAGTCTTGTGTAGTATGGAGATCTATGGATATTTATTACAGCAGCCAGTGTTCCATTCTCTGGTTGCATAAATCTGTCCTTTGAAGTGTAATTTGCACAAAATAACCTTGTAGGAGTCCGAAGACATTAGAAATTATTGCCAGTATTGCAATCATTATTATGAAGGAGAAACGTTGGTGCCATTTGGTGGTCTTACTTAATATTTTGTTGCCCTAGTAACAATCTTATGATTGACATCTGAATTTCCAAGCAGAATAAATGCTTGTAAAACCGATTCTGTTAAATGAGAAGCTTACAAAAATTAACTGGGCATGTTGGAGGGCACCTGTAATCCCAGCAACTCGGGAGGCTGAGACAGGAGAAGTACTTGAACCCGGGGGGTGGAGGTTGCAGCGAGCTGAGATTATGCCACTTCACTCCAGCCTGGGCGAAAGAGTGGAACTCCATCTCAAAAAAAGAAAAAAAAAGTGGTGATGAAGGCCTGGCGCGGTGGCTCACACGTGTAATCCCAGCAGTTGGGGAGGCCGAGGCAGGTGGATCACTTGAGGTCAGGAATTCGAGACCAGCCCGGCCAACTTGGTGAAACGTCATCTTAACTAAAAATACAAACAGCCGGGTGTGGTGGCATGTGCCTGTAATCCCAGCTCCTTGGGAGGCTGAGGCAGGAGAATCACTTGAACCCAGGAAGCTGAAGCTGCAATGAACCGAGATTGCGCCACTGGACTCCAGTCCAGGTGACAGAACCAGACTCCATCTCAAAAAAAAAAAGAGTGAAGTGCTTTCATCTCTTCAATACGAACCCTTCAGGGCCAAGTCTGAAGCATTTTCAGGGTTACCTGTTTGATGCCTGAAATCTGCCTGAGACAGAGGAGCATTTCCTGTGAGTCAAATACTCAAACGCTGGTATGTGTAAGGAGCATGTTGCAATCAGCAACATCAACACGTTTCCTGAATGTGGATATGGGAGGGGAACTGAAAGGCTAGGACAAGGCTGTTACTGCTTCCACTCCAGGGTGGGAGAGAGCCAGCTCTTCTCCCGTCTGTGGACTGCAGAACCCAAGACAGACCCTGGGAGGGCTGAGAAGTCGTCATGATCTCTAAGCTGCTTTCCCTCCTCTGTTTCAGTAAGTCTCACAGGGCTATCCACTGGGACTGCAGGAAATCATGGAACTGGTGGGATAGTTGGGCTGAGGATGGAAAAAAATAACATCAACTTTGGCTTACTGAGAACACGGGAGGAGTGAGATGTCCTGCTAAGTGCACTGCAGATATTCCCTGGAAATAAGTGCTCTGCAAGCTTTAACTCCTCTGGTTTCTTTTTTTTTTTTTTTTTTTTTTGAGACGGAGTCTCGCTCTGTCGCCCAGGCTGGAGTGCAGTGGCCAGATCTCAGCTCACTGCAAGCTCCGCCTCCCGGGTTTACGCCATTCTCCTGCCTCAGCCTCCCGAGTAGCTGGGACTACAGACGCCCGCCACCTCGCCTGGCTAGCTTTTTGTATTTTTTAGTAGAGACGGGGTTTCACCATGTTAGCCAGGATGGTCTTGATCTCCTGACCTCGTGATCCGCCCGTCTCGGCCTCCCAAAGTGCTGGGATTACAGGCTTGAGCCACCGCGCCCGGCCAAGTCCTCTGGTTTCAACTTCGTGAGTTTTGCTGAATGCCTCCACCACCTGGCTTCACTGGCTCACCCCTTTTCTCAGGATCAACTCTGACGTTTTGTGTGTAAGTAAAAGTATTCAGAATAGAAATCTTATCTTTTTTTTTTTTTTTTTGAGACAGGGTTTCACTCTTGTTGCCCAGGCTGGAGTGCAATGGTGTGATCTCGACTCACTGCAACCCCCACCTCCCGGGTTCAAGAGATTCTCCTGCTTCAGCCTCCTGAGTAACTGGATTAAAGGGGTGCGCCACCATGCCTGGTTAATTTTTGCATTTTCAGTAGAGATGGGGTTTCACCATGTTGTCCAGTCTGGTCTCGAACTCCTGACCTCAGGTGATCTGCCAGCCTCAGCCTCCCAAAGTACTGGGATTACAGGCTTGAGCCACTGTGCCCGGCCCAGAAACCTTAACACCATAAATAAAATTTAGTGCCAAATAGATAACTATAAAGTACATTGAGGCTATTGTGTAACCATCACCACTATCCACATTAAAACCTTTTTATTTTCTTTCTTTCTTTCTTTCTTTCTCTTTCTTTCTTTCTTTCTTTTTTCTTTTTCTTTCTTTCTCTTTCTGTCTCCTTCCTCTCTCTTTCTTTCTTTTTCTCTTTCTCTTTTCTTCCTTCCTCTCTCTTTTTCCCTCCCTCCCTCCCTCTCTTTCTTTCTTTCTCTCCTTCCTTCCTTCCTTCCTTTCTTCCTTCCTTCTTCCTTCCTTCCTTCCCTTTCCTTTTCTTGAGACAAAGTCTCACTCTGTCACCCAGGCTAGAATGCAGTGGCATGACCACAGCTCACTGCAGCCTTCACCCCCGGGGCTCAGGCAATCCTCCTGCCTCAGCCCCCGCTAAGTGGGTGGGGTTATAGGCACATGCTACCATGCCTGGCTAAGTTTGATATTTTTTTCTTTGTAGAGACAGGGTCTTGCTATGTTGCCCAGGCTAGACTCAAACTCCTGGGCTTAAGTGATCCACCTGCCTCTGCCTCTCGAAGTACTGGGATTACAGGTCCCCCATGCCCCACCAAAACATTTTTCTTCACCCACTATTAGTTACAATTCTCCAGACAGACAGAACCGATACAACATGCATCTCTGTATCCATATGTGATAGATACAGATATATAAATGCAGATACAGATCTAGATCTGAAATGAGATTTGTTCTAAGGAATTGGCTCACACAGTTACAGAGGTTGAAAACGGAGACTCTGCCGTCTATAAGCAGGAGACCCAGGAAAGCCAGTGGTTATAAATTCCAGTTCGAGGGCAGAAGACCAATGACTCAGCTCAGACAATTAGGCAGAGATAAACAATTCAACCTTCTTCTATCTTTAAAAAAACATTTTTTTTTTTTTGAGACAGGATCTTGCTCTGTTGCCCAGGCTGGGAGTGCAGTGGCATGATCTCAGCTCACTGCAGCGTCCATCTTCCTGGCTCAAGTAGTTGTCCCACCTCAGCCTCCTAAATAGCTGGGGCTACAGGTGTCCACCACTACACCCAGCTAATGTAAATTTTTTTTGTAAACAAACAAAACAATATGGAGTTTCACTCTTGTTACCCAGGCTGGAGTGCAATGGCACGATCTCGGCTCACTGCAGCCTCCACCTCCTGGGTTCAAGCGATTCTCCTGCCTCAGCCTCCTGGGTAGCTGGGATTACAGGTGCCCGCCACACACCCCGCTGATTTTTTGTACTTTTTAATAGAGACCTGGCCATCATGTTGGCCAGGCTGGTCTCGGGCTTCCGACCTCAAGTGATCTGCCCGCCTCGGCCAGCCCAAGTGCTGGGATTACAGGCATAAGCCACCGTGCCCAGCGCCAGCTGACTTTGAATATCTGTGTTGCAGCCTTGAGAAATGTTTGCCCAGGCTCACTCAGAGCAGTGGTCCTCCACCTTGGCTGCATTCTCGTATTAGAACTCTGAAAAGGAATGACACCGGAGCCCTGTTACAAGCCATTCTGACTCAGTGCTTCAGTGCTTGGTTCTGTGAACTGAGCTTTTACCAGCTCTCCAGAGGAGCCCAGGGCATAGCCAAGATTAACAACAACAGATTTCAGGCTGGGTGTCCTGGCTCACGCCTATAATCCTAGCACTTTGGGAGGCTGAGGTGGATGGGTCACCTGAGGTCTGGAGTTTTTTTTTTTTTTTTTGAAACGAAGTCCTACTCTGTCGCTCAGGCTAGAGTGCAGTGGTACAATCTCGGCGCACTGTAGCCTCTGCCTCTTGGGTTCAAGCGATTCTCCTGCCTCAGCCTCCCGAGTAGCTGGGACTATAGGCGTGCACTGCCACGCCCGGGTGAATTTTTGTATTTTTAATAGAGATGGGGTTCCGCCATGTTGGCCAGGCTGGCCTCGAACTCCTGACCTGGGGTGACCCGCCCACCTGGGCCTCCCAAAGTGCTGGGATTACAGGCGTGAGCCACCATGCCTGGCATGGTCAAGAGTTCTTAACCAGCCTGGCCCTGTCTCTATCAAAAAAAAATAAAAAATAAAAAGAAAGAAGAATAAATGCAGCTGTGTGTGGAACAGGGATGAATGTATGCTTTCCCCTTTCTGGAATGACCATTTGGATGTTTTGAGGCTTGTTACAGGACACCAAACAATAAATTTTGTCCCATTTGGAGTCATGAAGGGATGAAAAGAGATCATGAGCCTGGGCAACATAGGGAGACTCTGTCTCTGCAAAAGACTAAAAAATCAGCCAGGTGTAGTGGTGCACACCTGTGATCCCAGCTACTCGGGAGGCTGAGGTGGGAGGATCACTTGAGCCCGGGAGGCTACAGTGAGCCATGATGGAGCCACTACACTCCAACCTGGGCAACAGAGAGAGACCCTGTCTCAAAACACAATAATAAAATAAAAAATTTAGAAATACAAAGAAGAAGCTGGGCGCAAGGCTCATGCCTGTAGTCCCGGCACTTTGGGAGGCCGAAGTGGATGGATCACCTGAGGTCAGGAGTTTGAGACCAGCCTGGCCAACATGGTGAAACCCTGTCTCTACTAATAACACAAAACTCGGCCGGGCGTGGTGACACATGCCTGTGATCCCAGCTGTTTGGGAGGCTGAGGCAGGAGAATCACTTGAATCGGAGAGGTGGAGGTTGCAGTGAGCCAAGATTGCGTCACTCTACTCCAGCATGGACGACAGAGCGAGACTCTGTCTTGGGGGAAAAAAGAAAAGAAAGTAAGTAAGAAATGGTAAGAATGAGTGCCGTATTGAAACAGAAGATGAGAATAGAAGGATATGTGGATTATGTGGAACCAGGAAAGGCCTGGAACAGGGGGAGGTGAGAGCCACACAGGACAGTCAAGGAGAATCTCTGGGAAACGACGGGGGAGCTGGAAGTCAAGCGGAAGCCACAGTCCAGTGTGGGGAGAATGAAAACTCCTGAATGCGTGACCTCCAAGGGTCTGCATTCAGCAGGAGACTCTGGGACCTGTCTCCAGGGGTCAGGGTAGGGGGTGACGTGGCTCCAGGCAGGGGCTTCTGTCTCACGGAGAATTGTCTTTCAGGACTGTGCATGGGCCAAGGAGACACAAGGGGAGATGGTGAGTGTTTCTTCAATCACACCTTCCTTGGCCCGTCGTCCCAAATTCCCTCCCATTCCCTTCGTGGTGGTGCAATCTCAGCTTACAGCAAGCTCCGCCTCCCAGGTTCACGCCATTCTCCTCCCAAGTAGCTGGGACTACAGGTGCCTGCCACCACGCCCAGCTAATTTTTGTATTTGTAGTAGATACGGAGTTTCACCATGTTGGCCAGGATGGTCTCGATCTTACGACCTCGTGATCTTCCCGCCTCGGCCTCCCAAAGTGTTGGGATTACAGGCGTGAGCCACCGCGCCCGGCCCTTTTCCCTTCTTTTTTTTTTTTTTTGAGACGGAGTCTCGCTCTGTCTCCCGGGCTGGAGTGCAGTGGCCGGATCTCAGCTCACTGCAAGCTCCGCCTCCCGGGTTTACACCATTCTCCCGCCTCAGCCTCCGGAGTAGCTGGGACTACAGGCGCCCGCCACCTCGCCCGGCTAGTTTTTTGTATTTTTTAGTAGAGATGGGGTTTCACAGTGTTAGCCAGGATGGTCTCGATCTCCTGACCTCGTGATCCGCCCGTCTCGGCCTCCCAAAGTGCTGGGATTACAGGCTTGAGCCACCGCGCCCGGCCTTCCCTTCTTAAAATAGGCTTTCTGGTTGGGTGCAGGAAATAATAATAATAATAAATAATAATAAATTCTAAAAAGGGCTTTCTGAGAGCAGGGAAGGGCGTCAGGCCCAGCACTGGGCTCTGCTTCCTTCCAGGGTCACTGCCCAAGCCGTCCCTCAGTGCCTGGCCCAGCTCGGTGGTCCCTGCCGACAGCAATGTGACGCTGCGATGTTGGACGCCTACCAGAGGTGTAAGCTTTGTTCTCAGGAAGGGAGGAATTATTCTGGAGTCTCCGAAGCCCCTTGATTCGACAGAGGGCCCGGCCGAATTTCACCTCAATAATCTAAAAATCAGAAATGCTGGAGAGTACACCTGCGAATACTACAGAAAAGCGTCCCCCCACATCCCTTCACAGCGCAGTGATGTCCTTCTGCTGTTGGTGACAGGTGTGGACAGGGTGCCTGCCGATGACATACGGGGGACAGGGGATGAGGGAGGAAGCAGAGGATCAGAGGGAGAAAAGGGGTCCCAACTTCAGAGTAGCTGGGGGTGGTGGGAGAGGAGAGAGACGGGAATGAAATTGCATACCTTGGTTTTATACTCTGTCACCCAGGCCGGAGTGCAGTGGTGCCATCTTGACTCACTGCAACTTCCGCCTCCTGGGCTCAAGTGATTCTCCTGTGTCAGCCTCCTCAGTGGCTGGGATTACAGGTGTGTGCCACCACGCCCGGCTAATTCTTGTATTTTCAGTAGAGACAGGCTTTCGCCATGTTGGCCAGGCTGGTCTCAAACTCCTGACCTCAGTGCTGGGATTACAGGTGTGAGCCACCACGCCCGGCCTTATACAGGTCTTGCAGGAGGGAGAATCTCTGTCCTGGGGTCGGAGTAGAAAGTGGAGGAAGGTGGAAGGGATCAGGAATCTCTGATTTCCCACACTCCGTGAGAGCCTCCGGCCAGGAGAACAGGGGTGAGTAGAGGATTCCAGACTTCTCCCCAGGACCTCAGAGCCTGACTTCTCTTACAGGACATTTACCTAAACCTTTCCTCCAAACCTACCAAAGGGGTACGGTGACCGCAGGTGGAAGGGTGACTCTGCAGTGCCGGCGGCCAGACCAACTGTTTCTGCCTATCATGTTTGCTCTACTGAAGGCTGGGACGTCATCTCCCATCCAGCTGCGGAGTCCAGCGGGGAAGGAGACAGACTTCTCCCTGGAGGACGTGACAGCCAGCGACGCTGGGAACTACAGCTGCATGTACTACCAGACAAAGACTCCCTTCTGGGCCTCAGAACGCAGTGATTGGCTTGAGATAGTGGTGACAGGTAAGGATGTGTATGATTTTGAAGAACTGTATGTGTTGTTGTTTTTTTTTTTTTTTTTGAGAAGGAGTCTCGCTCTGTCGCCCGGGCTGGAGTGCAGTGGCCGGATCTCAGCTCACTGCAAGCTCCGCCTCCTGGGTTTACGCCATTCTCCTGCCTCAGCCTCCCCAGTAGCTGGGACTACAGGCGCCCGCCACCACGCCCGGCTAGTTTTTTGTATTTTTTAGTAGAGACGGGGTTTCACCGTGTGAGCCAGGATGGTCTCGATCTCCTGACCTCGTGATCCGCCCATCTCGGCCTCCCAAAGTGCTGGGATTACAGGCTTGAGCCACCGTGCCCGGCCGTATGTGTTGTTTTTAATCAGAGGTTGTTTTGTTCTTCTGTGAATCTCATTTCTTCATTACTTGCTATATCATCGCTTTTTAAAAAATCTTCCCTTTCTGGCCGGGCGCGGTGGCTCATGCCTGTAATCCCGGTGCTTTGGGAGGCCGAGGCAGGCGGATCACCTGAGGTCAAGAATTCGAGACCAGCCTGGCTAACATGGTGAAACCCCGTCTCTACTAAAAATAAAAAATTAGCCAGGTATGGCGGGATGAACCTGTAGACCCAGCTCCTTTGGAGGCTGAAGCAGGAGAATTGCTTGAACATGGGAGGCGGAGGTTGCGGTGAGCCAAGATCACGCCACTGCACTCCAACCTGGGTGATAGAGTGACGCTCTGTCTCAAAAAAAAAAAAAAAAATCTTCCCTTTTACAATTTCTACTCCTTTGCCTTTTTTTTTTTTTTGAAATGGAGTCTCACTCTGTTGCCAGGATAGAGTGGTGCAATGGTGCGATCTCGACTCACTGCCACCTCCACCTCCTGGTTCAAGTGATTTTCCTACCTCAAGCTCTCGAATAGCTAGGATTACAGGCCTGCACCACCCATCTGGCTTATTTTTCTATTTTTAGTGGAGATGAAGGTTTTGCCATGTTGACCAGGCTGGTCTTGAACTGCTGACATCATGATCTACCCACCTCGGCCTCCCAAAGTGCTGGGATTACAGGCGTGAGCCAGCGTGCCCAGCCCTCCTTTGCCTTTTTGTTGTACTACATCCTTGGATAATTTCTAGGCTGTTTTTGAAAATTATGAATCCACCAGCACCAGATTCCTTCTACCATTCTTTGCATCTCTTAGCGTTTTGGTTTTTTGCTTTGTTTCGTTTAGTTTTTGAGACAGAGTCTCGCTCTGTCACCCAGGCTGGAGTGCAGTGGTGCGATCTCAGCCCACTGCAACCTCTGCCTCCCGAGTTTAAGCAATTCTCCTGCCTCAGCCTCCTGAGTAGCTGGGATTACCACGCCCGGCTAATTTTTGTATTTTTAGTAGAGATGGGGTTCTCACCACGTTGACCAGGCTGGTCTCGAAGCCCTGGCCTCAGGTGATCCGCTCACCTTGGCCTCCCAAAGTGCTGGGATTGCAGATGTGAACCACTCTGCCTGGCGTGTTTTTTTTTTTTTTTTCTTGGTGTTAATGATTTCACTCTCAGTAATTTCTTTCTCAGTCATGCGTGGTGGCTCAGGCCTGTAATCTCAGCACTTTGGAAGGCTGAGGCTGGAGAATTGCTTGAGCCCAGGAGTTTGAGACCAGCCTGGGCAACATAGTGAGACCCAGTTTCAAATTTAAAAAATTATCTCATCCTCAGAACATGGTGTTTGCACAGCCTCCTGCTTCTGTGTCGTGGATGCAATGTCTACCCATGTCTTTTAACACTGACTGCTAGAATTCTTCTGAAAGTATCTTGTTTCCTGCCAGAGTTCTGCCTTACTGGGTGCTAGCACTCTGCTTCCTCAACTCTGTAAATTATTTTTCATCTGTTG
The DNA here is from genome assembly GCF_002776525.5 of Piliocolobus tephrosceles. Classification (NCBI taxonomy): domain Eukaryota; kingdom Metazoa; phylum Chordata; class Mammalia; order Primates; family Cercopithecidae; genus Piliocolobus; species Piliocolobus tephrosceles. The sequence goes on along the minus strand of NC_045454.1, from coordinate 762,908 downwards.
TAACTGTTGTAACGAGTTCCTCTTGCTGGCTGCCTGGATGAAGCCCATTCATCAGGACAGAGGAATTGCAAGAAGGAGTTCAACACACATTGAGTCAGGTAAGCAGGAGACCAGAGTTGTTTTTTTGTGTTTTTTTTTTGAGATGGAGTCTTACTCTGTCGCCCAGGCTGGAGTGCTGTGGCGTGATCTCGGCTCACTGAAACCTCTGCCTCCCAGGTTCAAGCGATTCTTCTGCCTCAGCCTCCCGAGTAGCTGGGACTACACACGCGCCACCATGCCCAGCTAATTTTTATGTTTTTAGTAGAGATGGGGTTTTACCATATTGGCCAGGCTGATCTCCGACTCCTGACCTCGTGATCTGCCCACCTCGGCCTCCCAAAGTGCTGGGATTACAGGCGTGAGCCACCGCGCCTGGCCAAGCAGAGTTTTATTATTACTCAAATCAGCCTCCCTGAAAATCTGCAGGCTAGGGTTTTGTTTGTTTTTCTTTGAGATGGAGTCTCACTCTATCGCCCAAGCTGGAGTGTAGTGGCACAATCTGGGCTCACTGCAGCCTCCACCCCCCCAACCCCAGGCCCAGGTCAAGCGATTCTTCTGCCTCAGCCTCCAGAGTAGCTGGGATTACAGGCACCCGCCACCACACCTGGCTAATTTTTTTGTATTTTTAGTAGACATGGGGTTTTGCCATGTTGCCCAGGCTGCTCTCAAACTCCTGGCCTCAAGCAATCCTCCCACTTCAGCCTGCCACAGTGCTGGGATTACAGGTGTGAGCCACTGTGCCCGGCCTCAACTCAAACTTTCTCAAGTGCTCTGCCTGCACAGCAGTGTGTGCTGCAAGGATGCTGATCCAGCCACAGAATTCGGGGCTCTGTGGAGCGTCTTCCGTCTCATGTGCTGCTCCTAAGACTATTCCTTAATATAAGGATGGGGAAGGAGAAAAGGCAATGTGGGAAGGTGGAAATGGGATAAAGAGCAAATACACGAAGGAGCTAAGGTGGAGTGAATGTCAAGGAAGGAACATAAAGGAACTCCCACTACAACTCATTAGCATTCCATGTTTTGGCCAGGTGCGGTGGCTCATGCCTGTCATCCCAGCACTTTGGGAGGCCGAGGCAGGCGAATCACTTGAAGCCAGGAGTTTGAAACCAGTTTGGCCAACATGGCGAAAACCCATCTCTACTAAAAATACCAAAATTAGCCAGGCGTGGTGACAGATGCCTGTAATCCCAGCTATTCGGGAGGCTGAGGCAGGAGAATCACTTCAACCCGGGAGGTGGAGGTTGCAGTGAGCCAAGATTGTGCCACTGCACTCCAGCCTGAGCAACAGAGTGAGACTTGGTCTCAAAAACAACAATAACAAAGATTCCATCTTTTGTTTTCAGGTATTAAAATTTTAAAGAGTTCAATTATGGCCGGGCATGGTGGCTCACGCACTTTGGGAGGCCAGGGCGGGCAGATCACCTGAGGTCAGGAGTTCGAGACCAGCCCGACCAACATGGAGAAACCACCCCCCCCTACTAAAAAATACAGAAATTAGCTGGGCATGGTGGCTCATGCCTGTAATCCCAGCTACTCAGGAGGTTGAGGCAGGAGAATCACTTGAACCCGCGAGGCAGAGGTTGCAGTGAGCTGAGATTGTGCCACTGCACTCTAGTCTGGGCAACAAGAGCAAAACTCCATCTCAAGAAAAAAAAAAGTTCAATTAAAACTTTACAGTACAGTGGACGACTGGCTAGGAAACATTAAGTGGGTGGCCAGGTGTGGTGGCTCACACCTGTAATCCCAGCACTTTGGGAGACTGAGGTGGGCGGGTCACCTGAGGTTGGGAGTTCGAGACCAGCCTGATCAACATGGCAAAACCCTGTCTCTACTAAAAATATAAAATTAGCTGGGCTTGGTGGCACATGCCTGTAATCCCAGCTGCTTAGGAGGCTGAGGCAGGAGAATTGCTTGAATCCGGGAGGCAGAGGTTGCGGTGAGCCGAGATGGCACCATTGCACTCCAGCCTGGGCAACAAGAGCAAAACTCCGTTTCAAAAAAACCCCAAAACCAAAAACATTCAGTGGGTGATGACAGTCAGATTTGACGGGGCCATTTGAGAAGGAGGGATACCCTCTGAGGGTCAGTGCTGAATCCCTTCTCTCTTTCAGTTCCCCCAGGTACCACGTCAAGCAACTATACCTTGGGTAACTTCATACGACTGGGTCTGGCTGCCATAATTTTGGTTATCTTGGGAGCTTTCCTGGTGGAGGCCTGGCACAGCTGAAAGGTGTCTCCGGGTGGATCTGTCAGAGGCCTTCAAACCAGAGTGACTCCATCTTGAACCGGGGCTGGGTAAACTGAGGCTGCAACCTGCTGGACGGCATTCTCAGGCGGTTAAGGCTTTCCAAGTCACAGGATGAGACTTGGAAATTTTCCAGGTCACTATATACAGGTCACAAAGACCCCGCTGATAAAAAAAAAAAAAAGAGATGCAATAAAGAAGCCAGCCAAAACCAAGATGGCAACAATAGTGACTTCTGGTTGTCCTCACTGCATATTATTTGCTAATTATAATGCATTTGCATGCTAAAAGACACTCCCACCACCACCAAGGCAGCTTACAGATGCCATGGCAACTTCCAGAAGCTAAAAGGGGGAGGAACTCTCGGTTCCAGGGAAATCCCCTCCCCTTTCCTGGAAAACTCATGAACAGTCCACCCCTTGTTTAGCATATGATCGAGAAATAACCACAAAAATAGCCAACCGACAGCCCTCAGGACTGCTCTGCCTATGGAGCAGCCATAGTCCTTGACTTTCTTAATAAACTTGCTTTCACTTTACTCCGTGGACTCGCCCTGAGTTCTTTCTTGTCTGAGATCCGAGAACCCTTTCTTGAGGTCTGGACTGGGACCCCTTTCCAATAACAGATCCAAGTAAAAACACACAGTCCCTCTGTCTTTCATGGGCTGCTGTAGAGATAGGGAATTCTCTTCAGCTCCAGATGTATTGAGATCTAGTCGACAAATAAAAATGGAAATATATTTGTGTACAACGTGATGTTTTGATATATTCCATTTTTATTTGTCAATTATACCCCCATAAACCTACAAGTGGGGGAACCCTCCTACTAAGTAATTTATTGTGTGCCAAGGAAGAAATTTCGGGGGGAGGGATTGCATTGGGGAGTTATACATGATATAAATGATGAATTGATGGGTGCTGACGAGTTGATGGGTGCAGCACACCAACATGGCACAAGTATACATATGTAACAAACCTGCACGTTATGCACATGTACCCTAGAACTTAAAGTATAATTAAAAAAAAAAAAATTTCACTAATTGTGATGTGATTATCACAATGTAACTAATGGACTTTTCTCTTTAAAATCCACCTTCTGGGACCTTTCATACTAAATAATTTATTTTGTACCAAGGAAGAAATTTCACTAATTGTGATGTGATTATCTCAATCTAGCTTATGGACCTTTCTGTTTAGGATCCACCTTCTTAGCAAATTGCAATTACCCAGTGCAGCCTTGTGAACTGTATCTGCCCTTGCTGTGCATTCAATCCATATGGGGTTCTTTAAACATCAGACTCTACCATGGGGACTTCACACATTTCTCCACATGGGCACAAATGGCATTTTTTGTTTGTTTGTTTGTTTTGAGACAGACTCTCGCTCTGTCGCCCAGGCCAGAGTGCAGTGGCACGATCTCGGCTCATTGCAACCTCTGCCTCCTGGGTTCAAGTGATTCTCCTGCCTCAGCCTCCCAAGTAGCTGCAACTACAGGCAACTGCCACCATCCGGGCAATTTTTTGTATTTTTAGTAGAGATGGGGTTTCGCCACATTGGCCAGGCTGGTCTTGACCTCCTGGCCTCAAGTGATCCACCTGCCTCAGCCTCCCAAAGTGCTGGGATTACAGGCATGTGCCACTGCGCCTGACCACAAATCGTGTTTAAAGTGCAATAGTTCTTCACCATGTGAGACTGTCTTGTCCATTATAGGAACACATAACTCAACATTGCTAATACTTCCTTTCCAACTGAACACCTGTTGAAGACCCAACTATTGTGAAACAAGAAAAAAAGCCACTACTGGCCGGGCACGGTGGCTCACGTCTGTAATCCCAGCACTTTGGGAGGCCGAGGCGGGTGGATCACGAGGTCAGGAGATCGAGACCATCCTGGCTAACCCGGTGAAACCCCGTCTCTACTAAAAATACAAAAAATTAGCCGGGCGTGGTGGCCGGCGCCTGTAGTCCCAGCTACTCGGGAGGCTGAGGCAGGAGAATGGCGTAAACCCGGGAGGCCGAGGTTGCAGTGAGCGGAGAACGTGCCACTCACTCCAGCCTGGGCGACAGAGGATCCTCGAGCCTCTGTCGCCCAGAAAAAAAAAAAAAAAAAAAAAAAAGAGAGAGAGAGAGAAAGAGATTAACATTGTGGGGAGCTGGCCAGTGGGTACACAGGAAGCCATAGGTATTGATGCTTTAAAATAAAACATTACAGCCGGGCGCGGTGGCTCAAGCCTGTAATCCCAGCACTTTGGGAGGCTGAGACGGGCGGATCACGAGGTCAGGAGATCGAGACCATCCTGGCTAACACGGTGAAACCCCGTCTCTACTAAAGATACAAAAAACTAGCCGGGCGAGGTGGCGGCGCCTGTAGCCCCAGCTACTCGGGAGGCTGAGGCAGGAGAATGGCGGGAACCCGGGAGGCGGAGCTTGCAGTGAGCTGAGATGGCGCCACTCACTCCAGCCTGGGCGACAGCGAGACTCCGTCTCAAAAAAATAAATAAATAAAATAAAATAAAACATTACTGATTTGTTTTTTCTAAGACCAGCCCAGCGGGCGCAAAAGAACCAGCCGGTAGGCAAGTGTAGGAGCAAAACTGCAAGTTTATTTTGGTAACCTAAGGTGTGGGGGTGAAGTCTGTCGGCCTCCGGCGAAGGAGGCCGGCAGAGTCCCCCGTGGGGCTCTCCCACGGACTTCCCACAGTCCCGACACGCGGACAGGAGTCGGGCTGTGAGAAGGCTGCGTGGCTCACTGGCGGTGAGCCGCTTTTCTAGAAGTGGGAGGGCAATAGGCGGGACACGGGCGTGTCGGGGGCGTTCCACAGGTGCGACCAGGTAAATCTTGGTCTCTTCAGATTGACGTCACCTGGCACATGCCCAGTTGATCTGCACCTTCCCGGGCGCCGGCTGCATTTTTGCGCGCGGGAAGAGTTGGTGGTGAAGAAGAACCCAGAAGTGCGCCATCCTGCCTCGGTTCGTCCAAACAGTCCAACCTTTTATTGGTAATAGTGATAAAGGGGCACCGTGGTCTGTCTGGCTACTTCCTGCTGTTAAGGGGCGTTGTTAAGGTCGGGGCCTATGGTTGGTATTTGGACGCACAGATGAAAAATAAAATAAGGCACAGTATTAGTATAGGAATGAGGAATGGAAGCATTTGTTGGAATATGGGCAAAACCCAGAAGGAAGGTCCTGGCAAGGTTGGGGAGTATGAGATAGTTAAGAAAATGTAGTAAGTTTGAGGCCAGTGGGGGAAAGCCAAACTGATTTCCACTGATTGCTTTCCGTAGGGGCCCTTTTTAGCTGGGAATGAGGAACCAGTGCGCAAAGTAGTTGTTAGCCAGGCAGCAATTAAGGAGTGGAGTTTTTCGTGGAGTGGATGGCTTTCCACTTACTCCTACTACAGAGATATTGGATGGAAGGCTAGGTCCAGAGAAGGACGGCAAAACAGAATAGGTAGCCTCGCTGTTGATTTAAAAAGTAATTGTCTTACCCGCTACCAGGAGAGTTACCCGCGGCTCGGCGAGGGTGATGGGGGTCCCCGAGTCTCGGCACCTTCAGTTGTCATCGTCCAGATGTAGGAGCTGGAAGGAGCTCCCAGGATCCTGGGAAAGGGGGTCACGTGGAGGCGCGGCACCTGTTCTCAGGGTGGGGCAATCAGACTTCCGGTTTCCTCCCTGCTGGCAAGCAGGGCAGGGGGTTGCTGGTGGACGAGGGTTAGGACATTCACTGGCCTAATGTCCTGATGCCTTGCACTTATAGCAAGGCTGCGTTGGGGCTCGGGGACCTTGCGGACACCTGTTGGCATAGTGTCCTGCCTTGCCGCACTTACAGCAGGCAGGCTCCTTTTGTAGCCTTGGAGTCTGCGGAGTATGTGCTCTCTGGCCTGGGGTTACGACTGTAAAGCCGCTGCTAGGAGCTGTAACTTCTGTTCAAGGCAAGCCGGCCATCTCCTCTCTGGAGCTATAGACCTTAAAGGCTAATTTAACTAGGTCTTGTATTGGTGTCTGAGGACCATCCTCTACCTTTTAAAGTTTTTTACGAATGTCAGGAGCTGATTGAGAAATGAAATAAGACGCCAAAATAGTGGCCCCTGTGGGGGAGGCCGGATCTAACCGGGTATATTGGGTTAGAGCCTCCGTTCGTCCAAACAATTACATTTGCAGAAAAGTCTTGGCAGAACCTCAGATAAGGTAGGACAGAGCCCAGGCGGGTGGGGCCGCACACACACACAGGATTCATGAGGAAGAAGTTGCCATCGACAGCTTCTTGTTTCCTGAGTCGGTTTCAGAAGGAAACTGCAAGAGTGGGGCAGAGAACCAGAGCGTCAGGGCAAAACCTCCTCCATTTGCACATCCTGGGGAGGAACCGGGCAGCCAGAGAGCTGCGGCCGCCCCAGTCCCGCTCCGCCTTTGAAGTGGTAAAACCGAAGGCGGGGCCTTGGTTCTGGCAGAAGGGACGCTATGACCCGAGAATTCCTCTCCCTGCTTTGCCTCGGTGAGTCTCCAGGACTGGGATGAACGGGCTTGGGCTGGTGCGAAAAACTCATGGGGGAGTGGAAGTCCGGGTGGAAACGCGGTGTGTGGAAGTAATGACTTCCACGCGTTGCACACCTGCGGTGGGTGGGTCTGGGCTGTGGGCGTCCCCTGCATGAGTTCTGCCGCCCACTTGCCAGCGACGAGCAGGCCGCGCTGCAGAGACACGGGGAGGCCTCTGCTTACTCCGCTGGGAAATGCAGAACTTCAGTGGGGTCTCCGAGTCTGCACCCGCTAAATACCGCAGTATTGCTATGCATCCTCCGTCGGAATAGAGGAGGGCTGGGCTTAAGGATCTACAGGGTGCAAGGCTGTGGGCAAAAAGACAATTTATTTCTCTCTCTCTCTCTCTCTCCCCCCCTCCTCTCTCTCTCTCTTCTCTCTCTCCCTCTCTCTCCTTATTTATGAGACAGAGTCTCACTCTATGGCCTAGGCTGGAGTGCAATGGCATGATCTCGGCTCACTGCAACCTCGGCCTCCCAGGTTCAAGCGATTCTCCTGCCTCAGCCTCCCGAGTAGCTGGGACTACACAGGTGCATGCCACCACACCTGGCTAACTTTTGTATTTTAAGTAGAGACAGGGTTTCACCATGTTGGTCAGGCTGCTCTCAAGCCTCTGAACTCAGGTGATCTGCCCGCCTCAGCCTCCCAAAGTGCTGGGATTATAGGCATAAGCCACCACACCTGGCCCCAAGAAGATAATTTTCTGACCAGCCCGATTCTTAGGCTGATTTTAAACATCCTCAAATTGAACCTGATGTATTCAGACAGAGCTCAGACTGTGAAAAGGAAGACCTGGGCTACAGTGTCGCCTTCACTGCCTAGGAGCTCTAGGCTTGACCCAGCGCAGCTCCACCTCCCTAAGGCCCCAGTTCCTCCCTGGTGCCTGGGGGGCTGTGGTAGACATCAATGCGTTTCATCTGCCTCAGTTCCTTCCCCCTTTTCTGGGTGCAGCCCTTCCCTGTGGGGTAATGCTCCTCTCCTACACACATGTGCACCTTATATGAGGTTTTTTTTTTTTGAAACAGAGTCTTGTTTTGTCTCCCAGGCTGGAGTGCAGTGGCGTGATCTCGGCTCACTGCAACCTCCACCTCCTGGGTTCAAGCAATTCTCCCACCTCAGCCTCCTGAGAAGCTGGGATTACAGGTGCACACCACCACGCCTGGCTAATTTTTTTGTATTTTTAGTAGAGACAGGGTTTCACCATGTTGGCCAGACTGGTCTCAAACTCCTGACCTCAGGTGATCCACCCACTTCAACCTCCTAAAGTGTTGGGATTACAGGGGTGAGCCACTGCACCCGGCTATTTGTGCCTTACAGATGACCATCGGGCTCATACCCAAACCTCCAGCTTCTGAGCACAGTAAGCTGGGCAACCAGGAGGCTGACCTCATCCCCCAGTGGCTGCCATACCAAAGTACTACAAGCCTGGTGGCTTAAAGCAATTAAAATGCACTCTCTCGCAGTTGGGGAGATGAGAAGTCTGAAACCAAGGTGCTGGCAATGTTGATTCCTTCCGAGGGCTATGAGGGAGAATCTGTTTTATGCCCCTCTTCTCGGGATGGCTGACAATTCTTGGCATTCTTTTTTTTTTTTTTTTTTTTTTTTGAGGCAGAGTCTCGCTCTGTCACCCAGGCTAGAGTGCAGTGGCATGATCTCGGCTCACTGCACCCTCCACCTCCCAGGTTCAAGCAATTCTCCTGGCTTAGCCTCCCGAGTAGCCTGGATTACAGGCACGGATCACCATGCCTGGCTAATTTTTGTATTTTCAGTAGAGATGGGGTTTCACCCTGTTGGCCAGGCTGGTCTAGAACTCCTGACCTCAGGTGATCCACCCCACCCCCCCGCCCCGCCTCCCAAAGCGTTGAGATTACAGGCTTGAGCCACCATGTCCAGCCTCTTGGCATTCTTTAACTTGTAGATGCATCACTCAAATTGCTGGCTCTGTGTTTTTTTTTGTTTGTTTTAGACAGGGTCTCACTCAGTCAGCCAGGCTGGAGTGCAGTGGTACCACCATAGCTCACGGCAGCCTCAACCTCCTGAGCTCAAGCAATCTTCCCCGCAGCCTTCTGAGCCACTAGAACTATGGGTGCACACCACCATGTTGGACTAATTAAAGTAATTTCTGTTTTAGAGATGGGGTCTTGCTAGATTGCCCAGGCTAGTCTCCAATTCCTGGGCTCGAGCAATCCTCCCCACTAGCCTTCTGAGTAGCTAGAACTACAAGTGTGCACCACCATCTTGGGCTAAGTAAAATAATTTCTTTTTTAGAGATGGGGTCTTGCTATATTGCCCAGGCTAGTCTTCAGCTCCTGGGCTCAAGCAATCCTCCCTGTTAGCCTTCTGAGCAGCTACAACTACAGGTGCACACCACCACATTGGGCTAATTAAAATAATTTTTTTTTTTTTTTTTGCAGAGATGGGGTCTCTCTATATTGCCCAGGCTAGTCTCCAAGTCGTGAGCTCAAGCAGTTCTCCTATCTCGGCCTCCCAAAGCATTGTGATTGCAGCCTGGCCTCTCTGCCTCTGTCTTTGCATAGCCACCTTCTTTCTGCGTGTCTCTCTTTTTCTCTTCTCGTAAGTTATATTGGACCAGATGCCCAGCCTACTCCAGTACGACCTCATCTTAGCTTAACTAATTACCTCTGCAAAGATCAGATAATGGTATTTCCAAATAAGGTCATATTCAGAGGTCCTGGGAGTTACAACTTGAACTTCTCTTTTCAAGAAATGCAAATCAGCTGGGTGTGGTGGCGCACGCTTGTAATCTCAGGACTTTGGGAGGCCCAGGTGGGCAGATCTCTTGAGGTCAGGAGTCTGAGACCAGCCTGGCCAACATAGTGAAACCCCATCTCTACTAAAAATACAAAAAATCAGCTGGGCATGGTGGCAGGTGCCTGTAATCCCAGCTACTTAGGAGGCTGAGGCAGGAAAATTGCTGGAACCTGAGAGGCAGAGGTTACAGTGAGCTGAGAGAGCACCACAGCACTCCAGCATGGGTGACAGAGGGAGATTCCATGTCAAAAAAATAAAAAGAATATGGGAATTGGGCTGGGTGCAGGTAGCTCATGCCTGTAATCCCAGCATGTTGGGAGGCCGAGGTGGGAGAATCGCTTGAGCTCAGGTGTTCGAGACCAGCCTGGGCAATACAGTGAGTCCTCATCTCTACAAAAAAAAAAAAATTTAACAATTAGCCAGGCCTGGTGGCACGTGCCTGTAGTCCCAGTTATTTGGGAGGCTGAGACAGGCAGATCACTTGAGCCCAGGACGTCAAGGCTGCAGCGAGCTGTGACTGCACTCCAGCCTGGGCCACAGAGTGAGACCCTGTCTCAAAAAGAAAAAGAATATAGGAATCACTGTTTGAACAGACGATGGATGGATGGCAGAGATGAGATGACATGAGTCTAAAAGCGGGATATGGGGAGGGTCTCCAAAGACAGCCTGAGTCCTGGAATGCCCTGGCATCCAGAGGCTGTTTCCTACCTGCCAATCCCAGCCAATCTCGCTGCCAACGCAGCCTTGGTCTATCGTGAGGCCTCCACCTCATTCCTTTGAGGTGAAGCTTGGTGTGGTGTCACGTTCTGCATCGGTACCTGCGTCAACAAGGAACCAATGTCCTGAGACATTCTCGTGGCTCTAGAGAAATTCTACCTAAATTCTACCTAACTTCACCCTGAAACAAGCCCCATGACTGACGACCCATTTTGACTGACGTCCCATTTTCCACGCAAGTATATGACGCTCCCTTCCCCGCAGGGAATACAGAGAACAGAACACAGAAGAGGGAGGGGATGATGTAAGTGGAAACCAAAGCTAAAGTGAGGCGAGTATTTGGAACCAGAAGACACGGGGAAGGGGCAGCAGATTTTCTCTATTGGAATTGAGCAAGAAAACCCTCCCCTTTCCACGGGAAAATGACGTTTGCATTATTTAAGTGGCAAGGGTAAAAACTGCAATCAGCTCGGGCACGGTGGCTCATGCCTGTAATCTCAGCACTTTGGGAGGCCGAGGCGGACAGATCACTTGAGGTCAGAAGTTTGAGACCAGCCTGGGCAACATGGCGAATCCCCATCCCTACAACAACAACAACAACAACAATTAGCTGGGCATGGTGGTGTACACCTGTAGTCCCAGCTACTCTGGAGACTGAGGTACGAGAATCACTTGAACCCAGGGGGTGTAGGAGGTTGCAGCAAGCTGAGATTGCACCACTGCACTCCAGCCTGGGTGACACAGCGAGACTCTGTCTCCAAACGAAACAAAGCAAACAAAATACTGCAATCACAGAAAATACAAGAAAAAAGCATAGGTGAATGTTGAACAACTTCTAGATGGTGAAAGAATGATTACTCGTGAAAGCAATTCAATACATCAGGCCGGGTGCGGTGGCTCACGCCTGTAATCCCAGCACTTTGGGAGGCCAAGGCAGGCGGATCACCTGAGGCCAGGAGTTCAAGACCAGCCTGGCCAATATGGTGTGAGATTCTTGTCTTTACTAAAAATACAAACATTAGCCAGGCGTGGTGGTGGGCGCCTGTAGTCCCAGCTACTCGGGAGGCTAAGGCAGGAGAATCACTTGAACCTGGGAGGTGGAGGTTGCAGTGAACTGAGATCGTGCCATTGCACTCCAGCCTGGGCAACAGAGCAAGACTATATCTCAAAGAGAAAAAAAAAAAAAAGTTGCTGGAATTTTCTACATACACGTAGCTTCTGAATGACAAAACAATAGAACAAAAGTAAGAGGTAAGTCTGGGGATATATCTGCCAAAAATATATACATAAATGTAATACATACATTTAATAGATATATTTATATGTATTACATGTAATATGTGTACATATACTTAATATATGTATTATGTATAATACATACATACAGAATACATATATATATATATATTAGACCTATAATGAGCTAGTCATTGTTCTCTGCTGGATTTGTACTGAAAGACAAGCACATAATTTTCCTCTCATTGAGATTTCTCTTCCAGGACTGTGTCTGGGCTATGAAGATGAGAAAAAGAATGGTGAGTTTTCTCCCACTTAAACTTTATTTATTCCTGCATCCCACACTTCATGACCTTTTCCTTTAATCGTCTGAATTCTAGACTCAAATTAACTCTGAATTCTTTCCAGAGAAACTGCCCAAGCCCTCCCTCCACGCCTGGCCCAGCTCGGTGGTTGAAGCCCAGAGCAATGTGACCCTGAAGTGTCAGGCTCCTTTCCAGAATGTGACATTCGTGCTGTGCAAGGTGAATGACTCTGGGTACAACCAGGAACAGATCTCGACAGAAAACGAAGCTGAATTCCTCTTCACGGACCTGAAGCTTAAGGATGCTGGGAGCTACTTTTGTGCCTACAAGACAACGGCCTCCCACGAGTGGTCAGAAAGCAGTGAACACGTGCAGCTGGTGATCACAGGTGAGAAGGGTAGCCTCAGATGTGCTCCTTGATGCACGCATTTCTTCGGTTTTGCTTTGCTTCTCTTTTTTAAGACAGAGTCTTGCTCTGTCGCCCAGGCTGGAGTGCAGTGGCACAATCTCGGCTCACTGCAACCTCTGCCTCCTGGGTTCAAGCAATTCTTCCTCCCCAGCCTCCCAAATAGCTGGGACTACAGGCTCCTGCCACCATGCCTGGCTAATTTTTGTGTTTTTAGTAGAGATGGGGTTTCACGTGATCCGCCTGCCTCGGCCTCCCAAAGTGCTGGGATTACAGGTGTGAGCCATCGCGCCTGGCCTAACTTTTGTGTTTTTAATAAAGATGCAGTTATACTATATTGGTGAGGTTGATCTCAAACTCCTGATCTCAGGTGATCCATCTGCCTTGGCCTCCCAAAGGGCTGGAATTACAAACGTGAATCACCGTGCCTGGCGTTTTTTGTTTTGTTTTGTTTTGTTTTTGTTTCTTGAGAGGCAGTCTTGCTCTGTTGCCTAGGCTGGAGTGCAGTGGCATGATCTCAGCTCATTGCAATCTCCACCTCCTGGGTTCATGTAATTCACCTGCCTCAGCCTCCCGAGTAGCTGAAACTACAGGGGTGCACAACCACACCAGGCTAATTTTTGTATTTTAGTAGAGACAGAGTTTTACCATGTTGGTCAGGCTGATCTCAAACTGCTGACCTCAAGTGACCTGCCCACCTCAGCCTCCCAAAGTGCTGGGATTACGGGAGTAAGCCACTGCGCTTGGCTGCTTTTTTTTTTTTTGGACAGAATCTCACTCTGTCGCCCAGGCAGGAGTGCAGTGGCATGAACACAATTCACTGCAGCCTCCACCTCCCAGGCTCAAGCAATTTTCCCACATCAGCCTCCCAGGTAGCTGGGAGTACAGGCAGGTACCACCACACCTGGCTAATTTTTAAATTATTTGTTGAGACAGGATCTATGTTGCCCAGGCTGGTCTTGAACTCCTGAGCTCAGGTGATTCTCCTGCCTTGGCCTCCTAAAGTGCTGGGATTACAGGCGTGAGTCACCAAAGCCTGCCTGATGCACGTATTTCTTTTCCTGTTGTGGGATGTGGCTTGGGAAGAAGGAACCCAGGAGACAAAAAGATAGATGCAGGCCGGGCATGGTGCGGTGGCTCACGCCTGTAATCCCAGCACTTTGGGAGGCAGAGGTGGGCGGATCACTTGAGGTCAGGAGTTCGAGACCAGTCTGGCCAACATGGTGAAACCTCAACTCTACGAAAAATACAAAAATTAGCTGGGTGTGGTGGCGGGCACCTGTAATCCCACCTACTAGGGAGGCTGAGGCAGGAGGAGAATCACTTGAACCCCGGAGGCAGAGGTTGTAATGAGCTGAGATTGTGCCACTACACTCCAGTCTAGATGAAAGAACAAGACTCCATCTCAAAAAAAAAAAAAAAAAAAAAAAGGATAGATGCAACACCTTCAGCGTGGAAATGGGAACCCAAACATGGGACAAGATTCTCATCGGGGATTCAGAGAGGATCCCAGTGATGTGGATGTGGGAGGGTGGTGTAGAATATGGTCAGTTAATAGAAAATTGGGGTACGGTAAGACTGACAAACCAAGTGATGATTGCCATGGAAAAGATGATCTGTTACAGTTCCCAAGAGGAGGGGGAAGGCTACACTATGGGGGTGGGGGTATGGGGGAAGCACCAGGGTCAGTCAGGGGCAGAGGGAGGAGGAAGCACTGTGGGCCAGAGCTTTGATTGTATTTTGTGGGGAGAACAAGACTAGAGTTGGCCAGGTGTGGTGGTTCATGCCTGTAATCCTAGCAGTTTGGGAGGCCAAGGAGGGCGGATCACCTGAGGTCAGGAGTTTGACATCAGCCTGGGTAACATGGCGAAACTCCATCTCTACAAAAATACAATAATTACCTGGGTGTGGTGATGTGCACTTGTGCTTTCAGCTACTTGGGAGACTGAGGCACGAGAATTGCTTGAACCCGGGAGGCAGAGGCTGCGGTGAGCCAAGATCGTGCCACTGCACTCAAGCCTGGGTGATAGAATGAGAACCTGTCTCAAAAAAAAAAAAAAAGAAAGAAAGAAAGAAAAAAGAAAATAAAAGAAAAGAAAAAGAAAAAAAAAAAAAAGAATTGGCTTTGGGTATAGAGACTGTCCCTGGTTGTCTAGTTCTTGGACCTGGGGTGATTAGGAGAGGACAACATTCACCTTGAGTGAGAGAGCCTCATAATGAAGGTAGTTGGGAGTGAGGGCTCTGGATCTATTGGCTTGCATTTGAGGGACATATTGAGGACAAGTGGTTTACTGGCTCTAGAAATTAACTAACCCTGGGAGGGGTGGTCCCACCAAGGGCAGCAAGGCCCCAAGATGTCAAAGCATCAAATGCAGAAAATGAAAGACATGGTGGTTAATACAGAGAGATGGATGAGAGAGTCCCCAAGTGCAGTAGAAAATGGAAAAGTGGGCCCGACACAGTGGCTCACACCTGTAATCCCAGCACTTTGGGAGGCCGAGGCGGGCAGATCACAAGGTCAGGAGATCGAGACCATCCTGGCTGACACGGTGAAACCCCGCCTCTATTAAAAATATATAAAAAATTAGCCAGGCGTGGTGGCGGGCGCCTGTAGTCCTAGCTACTAGGGAGGTTTGGGCAGGAGAATGGCATGAACCCAGGAGGCGGAGCTTGCAGTGAGCTGAGATCTGGCCACTGCACTCCAGCCTGGGCGACAGAGCGAGACTCCGTCTCAGAAAAAAAAAAAACAAAAAAAAGAAAAAAGAAAATGGAAAAGTCCTAGCCCTTCTCTTTACCTCCATTGCCTTGTTCTCTTCAGGGTCACTCCCAGAACCTTTGCTCTCAGTCAATGTAGACCCTGGGATGACTCCAGGTCTCAGGACACTTTGATGTCTTACTCCATACAATGGAACTGAATGTATTGTAATTGCTCTGCTGAAAATGGGGATCCCAGAACCATTACAAGTCAGGCAAGTAAGAAAAAAACAGACAGATTTCATGCTCTGGAATGTGACAAGTCATGGCAGTGGAAACTACAGCTGTGTGTATTACCTGAGTGACTCATCACACTTGGTCTCCTTCCCCAGCAACAAGTTGGAGATCTGGGTGACAGGTGAGCATAGAGCGATAACACTGGCATTTGACATATATCCAGCATTTTCTATGTTCCTGTCTCCACGACAGGTAACTTGCTCCACTAACTCATTCAGTCTTCACTTCCTGTGAGGGTGGTTGTATTACTAATTTTGCTTATAGAGACTAGGTGACCTCCCCGATGTCACAAAGACAACGAGCTTCACAGTTGCTGTTCAGACATAAATGAAAATTTATATTTCTTTATGCCAGAGAAGAAAAGCCAGAAAGAGTGTCCAGTGCTCTATGAGGGATGCAGGAATGGCAAATAATGGAGGATGGGGCTAAGAGATCCCATTGTGTGGGAAAATATGGCAGGCATGGTGCAGGTAACTGAAAAAAGAAATGATGAGGACCACAGTGAGAAGATGCACATGGGAGGATTGTAACATAAGTGACTTGAGATCCCAAGGAAGAGGGATAAAGAATAATTTTGCATCACTTTCATCTACCCATTTATCTACCCACCCATCCATCTATCAATCCACCTACCCATCTATCAACCCACCCACCCATCTACCCACCTACCAACCCATCCACCCTCCCACCCACTCATTCATCCATCCATCCACTCACTTATCCATCTATCCATCAACCCATCCATCCATCCATCCATCCATCCATCCATCCATCCATCCATCTATCCATCCTTCCATCCTCCCACACCTTCATCCATTCACATACCCACCCAATCTAACTTTCCACCCACCCTTCCATCCATCCACTCATTCACCCCTTTGTCCATCCATTCACCCTCCCACCCATCCATCCATTCATCTATCCATTAATCCATCCAACCACCAACCCTTCCATTCATTCGTCCACCCACCCCTTCATCCGTCTACCCACCTACCCATCTATTTACCCAGCCACTCATTTGTCCATTCTTCCACCCACTCATCCACCCATTTACCCTTTCACCCATTCACTCACCCCCTACCCACCTACCCATATATCCATCCATGCATCCATCTATTCATTTATTAGTCACTCAACAATACCTCTCAATTGACTACAGTTGCTGCCAGTAGGTCAATCTGGTCATATCATGGGAAATCCCTGGAGAGACCTCATAGTCATCAGTGTAGTGCAGAAGTAGCCATGGGTCCACACCAATGACTTAGCCTGGGCTTGGGGCATGATGAGTAACTGAGTACTTAATGTTTCACCTCCGATTTACCCTCTTTCTGAGGCTCTTGATCAGTGATGCTCCAACAAGGTGCTCATCTCTTTGATGTTGATCTCAAATTGTATTCCCAATAACTTTTTCTTGTAGTCTTAAGAATTTTCATACCCACACTTTAGCCCTAAAAGCCTGGCGATTATTTGCCATTTCCCAATTATGTTCTCTGGCAGATCATCTACTATTTCCTGATTTCTTCACCTCTATCGCAGCTATACCATTACATCACAAGACAGGCTATAGTATCAATTTAAAGTGGTTGATTTTCCAGGTCAGCCTTCCATATACAATCTATTTGCTGCTTTGCAAATCACTTGATTATACTACTTTTTACTTATTACAAAGTGGGCATATAAATGCTTGTATTACAAAAAAAATTAATGCAAAATACCTGGCACAAAAATAGCTGCCCATTCAGCCTACAAATTCAGATACTTTGGTAGATCCTGAGTATATTGTAGGAACTGAGACAGACCAGGTCTCTGGCCAACAGGAGCTCACATTTTTCTTTGGAAGAAAGAAATAAATAACAGAAAGATATCAGAGTAATTAAAAAACACGTTATAGATGGAGAATAACTGTGAGAGGCATTGTATTAGTGATCTATGGCTGCATAACAAATTACCACTAATTTAGCAGCCTGAAACACCTATTTATTATCTCACAGTTAATGTGGGTCAGGAGTCCAGGCACAGCTTAGCCGAATCCTCTGCTTTGGTTCTCATAAGAATGCAATCAAGGTGTCAAACAGGGCTGGGTTCTCATCTGGAGGCTTGATTGGGGAAGGGTCCATTTCTCCACTCCTGTGGTTGCTAGCAATATCTGGTTCTTTGTAGCTGTAGGATTCATGCTAGACTGATTCTGCAGCACTTAAGAGAGATTGAGAGAGAGAGGAGAGAGAGAGAGAGAGAGAGAGAGAGCGCAAATGCCCTAGCAAACAGTTTTATGTAATGTAGCATAATCAAGAGCATAACATCCCATCACCTTTGCCATATCTATTGGTGAGAAGAAAGTCACAGGTCTCCACACTCAAGGTGAGGGGATTAGAAAAAGGCATGAACACCAGAAAGCAGGGCTCCTGAGTCTCCTGAGTGCCCCCTTAAGGTCTGTCTGTCACAGGCATGAAATATGAGAATGACCCAACTACATCAATACCTGGAGAAGAGCCCTTCAGGGAGAGAGAGCAGCAAAAGCAAAGTCCCAGAAGTGTGAGTGTTCCTGGAATGACTGAGACACAGAAAGGAGGACAGAGAAAAGAACAGCAGAATAAAAGGTGTGGATAGAAGGCAGGGCCTAGACCATCTAGGGTCTTGTGGGTGTTTGAACTGGTCCTAGAGTCTGCTTTGAAAAAACAGGAACCCACTGATGAAGTTGAGCTGGAGAAGGGCATGATTTTATTTATATGCTTGAAGGGTCACTGGCTGCTTTTTTTTTTTTTTTTTGAGACAGGGTCTCACTCTGTTGCCCAGGCTGGAGTGCAGTGGTGCGATCACAGCTCACTGCAGCCTTGACCTCCCAGGCCCAGGTAATCCTCCCACCTCAGCCTCCCAAGCAGCTGAGATTACAGGCACATGCCATCATGCCCGGCCTCTGGCTGCTTTTGGAAAATAAGGGATTAGATGTGGTAAGAGTTGGTGCATTTCAGGCAATATGACTTTTTAAATTTAAAAATATCAAATTGACAAATGAAGATTGTATATATTCAAGGTATACAATCTGATGATTTGATCCACCTGCATTGTGTAACGATTATCATAGTCAGATTAATTAGTACATCCATTGCCACCATGCTGTGCACCTGAATGTCTTCATCTTAGAACTGGAAATTTAGGGCTGGGCGTGGTGGCTCATGCCTGTAATCCCAGCACTTTGGGAAGCCGAGGCGGGTGGATCACGAGGTCAGGAGATCGAGACCATCCTGGCTAACACGGTGAAACTCCGTCTCTACTAAAAATACAAAAAACTAGCCGGGCATGGTGGCGGGCGCCTATAGTCCCAGTTACTCAGGAGGCTGAGGCAGGAGAATGGCGTGAACGCGGGAGGCGGAGCTTGCAGTGAGCTGAGATCGCGCCACTGCACTCCAGCCTGGGTGACACAGCCAGACTCCATCTCAAAAAAAAAAAAAAGAACTGGAAATTTATAACTTTCATCAACATCTCCCCATACATTATGTTAAACAAAATAAGCCAGACTCAGAAAGACAAATTCTGCATGATCTCACTCACATGTGTAGCCTGAAAAAGCCAAACTCACAGAAGCAGAGAGTCTACTGGTGGTTGCCAGGGACTGGTGAGTAGGTGATACTTTATTTATTTTTATTTATTTATTTTTTTTGAGACGGAGTCTCACTCTGTCGCCCAGGCTGGATGGAGTGCAGTGGTGCTATCTCAGCTCACTGCAAGCTCGGCCTCCCGGGTTCACACCATTCTCCTGCCTCAGCCTTCCAAGTAGCTGGGACCACAGGTGCCCGCCACCACGCCTGGCTAATTTTTGTATTTTTAGTAGAGACAGGGTTTTACCATGTTATCCAGGATGGTCTCAATCTCTTGACCTCGTGATCTGCCTGCCTCGGCCTCCCAAAGTGCTGGGATTATAGGCATGAGCCACCGTACCTGGCTGAGTAGGTGATATTTTAACTTAGACTAAATGGTGCCACTGGGGAGTTAGAAATATAGGCCGAGTGCAGTGGCTCATGCCTGGAATCCCAGCATTTTCAGTGGCCAAGGCAGGTTGATCACTTGAGGCCAGGAGTTTGAGACCAGCCTGGCCAACATGGTGAAACCCCATCTCTACGAAAAATACAAAAATTAGCAGGGTGTGGTGGCAGGTGCCTATAATCCCAGCTACTTGGAAGGCTGAGGCAGGAGAGTCTCTTAAACCCAGG
>NC_045454.1:709699-743059 GCF_002776525.5 Piliocolobus tephrosceles | reverse complement strand
TTGCTTTTGGTGTTTTAGACATGAAGTCCTTGCCCATGCCTATGTCCTGAATGGTACTACCTAGATTTTCTTCTAGGGTTTTTATGGTATTAGGTCTAACATTTAAGTCTCTAATCCATCTTGAATTAATCTTCGTATAAGGAGTAAGGAAAGGATCTAGTTTCAGCTTTCTAGCAAGGCCGGCGGACCCCGCCCCGCCCCCTCGCGGGGACGGGGGGTGGGGGTGGGGGCGCTGGGGGCCTCCCACTTATTCTACACCTCTCATGTCTCTTCACCGTGCCAGACTAGAGTCAAGCTCAACAGGGTCTTCTTTCCCCGCTGATTCCGCCAAGCCTGTTCCCTTGGCTGTGGTTTCGCTGGATAGTAGGTAGGGACAGTGGGAATCTCGTTCATCCATTCATGCGCGTCACTAATTAGATGACGAGGCATTTGGCTACCTTAAGAGAGTCATAGTTACTCCCCCCGTTTACCCGCGCTTCATTGAATTTCTTCACTTTGACATTCAGAGCACTGGGCAGAAATCACATCGCGTCAACACCCGCCGCGGGCCTTCGCGAAGAGTTTGTTATAACTCTGAAATTCTCAACAATAGGTGAATATTGAATTTTTTCCCCTAAAGTTGCTTATTCATTAACAATTGACTAAGATTCTGTCCTCAGACGTTCTCATAAAAATTAGAGCTCCCCAGGCGAGGTGGCTCACGCCTGTAATCCCAGCACTTTGGGAGGCCGAGGTGGGCGGATCACCTGAGGTCAGGAGTTCGAGACCAGCCTGGCTAACATGGTGAAACTCTGTCTCTACTAAAAGTACAAAAATTTGCCAGGCATTGTGGTGGGCGCCTGTATTCCCAGCTACTCAAGTGACTGAAGCAGGAGAATTGCTTGAACCTGGGAGGTAGAGGTTGCAGTGAGCCGAGTGAGACTCTGTCTCAAAAGAAAAAAACAAAATTAAAAAAAGAGCTTTTGGCAGCATTAGGCTGAAACAGAAGCTCATCCAGACTTTAAGGGCCAAATTCAGAATATAAATTGGCATCTAGATGCTTAATCATCCTTCCTTTCAGCAAGTCATAATCTTCCTGCAACCTACTCTGAAGAGCCAAAGTTGCTGAAAGTTGTTGCTAGCAGTCTGTGCTGGTATAATCGGTTTTTGAAAAGGTATCCTCCAAAGTGTTCTTGCAAGATAACTATTTGAAACGTTTTTATTCCATGATAGTAGGCTTGGGAAATGACTGCTACCCTAGGACTGTGAACACAATTCACATCAGGAACGTTTTCTAAGAAAGATATGAAATCTAACGGGAGAGAGGAACACAGAAGTATCAGAAAGGAGGTGGGAGATCTAGTGAGGTGTGAGGGGGAGGAGGAAGAGAAACTTTTCTATTTTGAGCTCTTGTGTCATTTATTTTCTTTCTTTTTTTATTGATATATAATTCGCATGCCAAAAATTCACCCTTGTAAAGTGTACAATTCACTGGCATTTTGTATATTCACAAGGTAGTATAACCATGACCACTACGTAATTCCAGACCATTCTCATCACCCTGAAAGAAAATCTTGTACCCATTAAGCAGTCACTCCTCATTTCCCACTCTCCCACCAGGCCCTGCCAACCATTCATACGCTTCTTTGTGTCTATAATTTCGTCTATTCTGGACATTTTGTGTAAGTGGATTCATATACTATGTGGTCCTTTGTGACTAGCTCCTTTCACTTTAGCATGATGTTTTCAAAGTTTATCCGTACTATAGCATGTATCAATGTTTCATTTCTTGTCATGGCAAAAAGCATCATACTGTATGGGCAGATCACATTTTGCTTATCCATTGCTTTTTTTTTTTTTTTTTTTTGAGATGGAGTCTTGCTCTGTCACCCAGGCTGGAGTGCAGTGGCACGATCTCAGCTCACTGCAACCTCCGCTTCCCAGGTTCAAGTGATTCTTCTGCCTCAACCTCCTGAGTAGCTGGAACTATAGGCGCCCACCACCATGCCCAGCTAATTTTTGTATTTTTAGTAGAGAGGGGGTTTCACCATGTTGGTCAGGCTGGTCTCAAACTCCTGACCTCAAGTGATCCACCTGCCTCGGCTTCCCAAAGTGCTGGGATTACAGACTTGAGCTCCTGCGCCTGGCCCCATTCTTCTTTTGATGGACATTTGTGTTGTCTGCACCTCTTGGCTAAAGTGAGTAATGGTGCTTGAACACTGTGGTAGGAGTATCTGTTTGCCTCCCTGCTGTAAATTATCTTGGGTATGTACCTAGAAGTGGATTTGCTAGGACATATGGTGACTATTATGTTCAACTTTTTGAGGAACTGCCAAATCATTTTCCATTATGGCTGTATCATGTTATATTCCTTCCAGTAATCTATGTGGGTTCCAATATCTCCACATCCTTGTCAACACTTACTTTTCTTTTTTTAAATTATAGCCATCCCAGTGGGTATTACATAATTTCTTAAATTTTATTTTTTGAGTTCAAATTTGTGTCATCACAATTCAAAACAGAATAAAATATCTTTGCCGGGTGCAGTGGCTCACGTCTGTAATCCCAGGACTTCGGGAAGATGAGGCAGGAGGATCACTTGAGCCCAGGGGTTCAAGACCAGCCTGGGCAACCTAGTGAGCTCCCATCTCTACAAAAAATACAAAAATTAGCCAGGCATGGTGGTGTGCGCCTTTAGTCTCAGCTACTTGGGAGGCTCAGGCAGGAAGATCGTTTGAGCCCAGGAGGTTGAGGCTTCAGTGAACTGTGATTGTGCCACAGCACTCCAGCCTGAGTGACAGAGAGAGACCCTGTCTCAATAAATAAAGTAAAATATCTTTAAGCACAGGTATAATGTCCCCAGCCTGTATTTATATGCCTCAAACACACCAGAAAAGGACCCTATATTCAATTGCTATGTAGAGAATGAAGATGAATTTTTATTGATTGATTGATTGATTGAGATGGAGTCTTGCTCTGTCACCCAGGCTGGAGCGCAGTGGCCGGATCTCAGCTCACTGCAAGCTCCACCTCCCAGGTTTACACCATTCTCCTGCCTCAGCCTCCCAAGTAGCTGGGACTACAGGCGCCCGCCACCTCGCCCGGCTAGTTTTTTGTATTTTTTTTTAGTACAGATGGGGTTTCACCGTGTTAGCCAGGATGGTCTCGATCTCCTGACCTCGTGATCCGCCCGTCTCGGCCTCCCAAAGTGCTGGGATTACAGGCTTGAGCCACCGCGCCCGGCCGAAGATGAATTTTATCATATAAGACTCGACTTTCTTTCTGGTGCCTGTGGCTCCATTTGTGCCCCGTGTCAGGCTGTATCTTGTTGCTCAGTCTGATTCTAGTAGCATAGCAACTTATAATTTATTCTGGCAATTTGTAAATACTGATGTGAAATTTGGCCAGGATATGTGGACATCTCAGGGTGAACCCAGTCCAGCTGATTATGGGGGTCATGGGAAGACGAGAATTTTGCAATAATGTACTTCTCATTTCTAGTGAATTGCTGCGTGAAAGATACTGTAGGCTGGAAAAGGGGAGAACAGAAAGGATGAGGCAAGGCCGCTGCTTGTCTGCTTCCATCTGGGGATACTGAAGAGTCCAGGAGCAGCTCTTCCTGCCCTGTTTCATCAGTCCTTGGAAATGCACTGATAGAATTGTTGCTTATGGCCAGGCACAGTGGCTCATGCCTATAATCCCAGCAATTTGGGAAACCAAGGTGGGTGATCACTTGAGCTCAGGAGTTTGAGACCAGCCTGGCCAACATGGTGAAACCTCATCTCTACTAGAAATATAAAAAATTAGCAGGGTGTGGTGGCAGGCACCTGTAATCCCAGCTCCTTGGGAGGTTGAGGCAGGAGAATTGCTTGAACCCCGGAGGCGGAGATTGCAAAGCCAAGATTGCACCCCTGCACTCCAGCCAGGTTAACGGAGTGAGACTCTGTCTCAAAAAAAAAAAAATTGTTGCTTTTGAGGGGTTCTCTGATTCAGCACCACCAGAAGCAGGCTCTTAGAAAGCATTAGTGTTAAAGTGACATTTTATTTATTATTTATTTATTTTTGAGAGAGAATTTCGCTCTTGTTGCCCAGGCTGGAGTACAGTGGCATGATCTTGGCTCACTGCAACCTCCGCCTCCCGGGTTCAAGTGATTCTCCTGCCTCAGCCTCCCGAGTAGCTGGGATTACAGGCGTGCACCACCACGCCTGGCTAATTTTGTATTTTTAGTAGAGATGGGATTTCTCCGTGTTGGTCAGGCTGGTCTCGAACTCCCGACCTTAGGTGATCCGCCCACCTCAGCTTCCCACAGTGCTGAGATTCCAGGTGTGAGCCACCATGCCCAGCGTGAAAATGACATTTTAGGGAGTGGGGAAGAAGGGCCGGGAGGAAAAGAGATTAAACAAGGGTGGGGTATCTGTGTCCCTCAGATGGTATCTTTGGCTCAATCCTGCAGAAAAGCAGTGGAGACAGGGAAGGTCAAAGACGGGAGGCTAGGGAGCCTGGGTCTTCACAGTAGGCAGTGGCAGTTTGTTCCGGGCATGTAAATTCCAAGGCATTTGGAGCTCTCCCAGGAAGAGATGCAAATGTTCACTTTGGAAAGGGAAAGAAGCCACGATCTAGAATGCATAAAAATGGGAAAGGGATCTGGGGAACATGGGTTGAGGAACATTGACAGAATCTGTTACAGAGAGAGAGGGGCGTGGGTGGAATATTGGGTGAAAAAAAATCGTCATTATACCTACAATCCCATTATCCTACACAACGAGTCAGTTTCTAGACTGAGTGCTTTAAAGCCAGGATTTTTCATCATTACCTAACTCTTCAAGTTAGGTATTATTAGCTCTCTGCCCCCTCCTTATATTGAACCAAAAAATAATGTATGCCAGAAAGGGAAGGGAACATTTACAAAGTCGGGAGATGGGAGACCTAGTACTAGAACTCAAGTATGTCTTGTTTCAAACTCTTCACTCCTTTTGCTGCTCCCTGATGATCAGCTCAGAAAGAGCCTTATTTCAGGAAGGGGGATAAATAGATAATTAGATATGATAGACAGATGATAGGTAAGTAGGTAGAAAAATAGATAACTAGACATGATAAGATAGATACATAGATGATAGGTAGCTAGATATGATAGATGGATTAGATAGACAGATGATAGGTAAGTAGGTAGATAATTAGATACAATAGATAGATAACTAGATATGATAGGTTAGATAGATAAATAGACAATAGGTAAGTAGGTAGATAGATACAGATGATTAGCTAGTTAGCAGCTAGATAACTAGATACAGTAGATAAAATAGATAGATGTAGATCTATCATCTACAGATCCCTGTCGTTCTGGTGTCTCAGAGAATCAGTCTCCTTCAGAGAGCCCCACCCCTCCCCACTCCAAACGCCTTTCATGCCCATGTCACTGCTGTTCCTTACCTGGCGTCAACGAGCTCATTGAAGTGTGTTTGAAGTTGGCTGGGTGTGGTGATCTGTACTCCCGGCTACCCTGGAGGCCAAATGAGAAGGACCACTTGAGGTATGATTGCACCACTGCACTCCAGCCTGGGCAACAGAGTGACACTCTGGCTCTTTAAAGAAAAAAGAAAAAGAAATGTGTTTGAAGTTAAGAGCTGAGATCATGTCTGTGTTAGCCAAGGTTTTCCAGAAAAACAGAACCAATAGAACATATATATATATAAGCTGGGTGTGGTGGCTCACGCCTGTAATCCTAGCACTTTGGGAGGCCAACGTGGATGGATTACCTGAGGTGAGGACTTCAAGACCAGCTTGGTCAACATGGCGAAACCCCGTCTCTACTAAAAATACAAAAATCAGTCGGGCGTGGTGGTGGGTACCTGTAATCCCAGCTACTCAGGAGGCTGAGGCAGGAGAATTGCTTGAACCCAGGAGGCAGAGCTTGCAGTGAGCCAAGATTGCGCTATTGCACTCCAGCCTGGATGACAAGAGTGAAACTTTGTCTCAAAAAACAAACAAAAAAACCCACATACACATGTATGTGTGTGTGTATATATATAGATATAGAGAGAGGGATTTATTTTAATGGATTGGTTCATGTGATTGTCAGGGGCTGGTAAGTCTGAAATCTGCAGGGCAGGCAGGAGATCCAGGGGAGACTTGATATTGCAGCTTGAGTCTGGAGGCAGATATTCCTTCCACCTTGGGGTACCTCAGTCTTTTCTCTTAAAGCCTTCAACTAATTGGATGAGGCCCACCCATATGACAGTGGGTCATCTGCTTTACTCAAAGTCTATTGGTTGAAATGTCCAGCTCCAAGGTGGGAGATCCAGGCTTGGAAGCCAGGCTGTCTGTCTGGCTCCTCTTAGCATTTCTGCTCACCCTATCAGTGCATTTCAGACAGTGATTACACAGACA
Source organism: Piliocolobus tephrosceles (assembly GCF_002776525.5). Classification (NCBI taxonomy): domain Eukaryota; kingdom Metazoa; phylum Chordata; class Mammalia; order Primates; family Cercopithecidae; genus Piliocolobus; species Piliocolobus tephrosceles. Next base: position 736,692 of record NC_045454.1, on the reverse strand, counting down.
GACGTGGTGGCTCACACCTGTAATCCCGGCACTTTGGGAGGCCAAGATGGGAGGATCACTTGAAGTCAGGAGTTTGAAACCAGCCTGGCCAATGTAGTGAAACCCCGTCTCCACTAAAAACACAAAAATTAGCTGGACACGATGGTGCACACCTGTAATCCCAGCTACTCAGGAGGCTGAGTCGGGAGAATTGTTTGAACCAGAGGTGTAGGTTGCAGTGAGCCAAGATCACACTCCAGCCTTGGTGACAGAGCAAGGTTCTGTCTCAAAAAAAAAAAAATATATATATATATATATATACACACACACACACACACACACACGTATATAAAGCACTGGCTCACAATAAATGATCAATATCATTGCTATGCACCAAACATTCCCTGGGAATTTCCTATGCGCCAAGCAGTGTTCCAGCCCTCTCTATAGGTACTAACCCACCAGCCAATAAAATAGGTACTGCTGCTATCCTCACTTTACAGATGGGGAAACAGAAGCTTGGAGAAGATTAAGGAAATTCCCCAAAGCAATAGGAAGTTTCAGCTCCAAGGTGGGAGATCCAGGCTTGGAAGCCAGGCTGTCTGTCTGGCTCCTCTGAGCTTTTCTGCTCACCTCTATTGGTGGATTTCAGGAGCCAGGCTGATTCCCTGACCTGCTCTTTCCCCTCCAGACACCAGAACCATCTTTGTCACCATCTTCAGCTGCATCTCCATCCTTCTTCTCTTCCTCTCAGTCTTCATCATCTACAGATGCAGCCAGCATGGTGAGCTCAGAGAACACAAAGGGAGAGACGGGGAGTGAAGGATTTTCTCGGTAGGTAAATTCCTCCTGCATTTTTTGTAGGTTCGTCGCCTGAAGAATCCACCAAAAGGTAGGTGCTTGGCATAGCTCAAGCTCCACTTAATTCCCATGTCATTCTCCAGGGAACCCGTTGGCATATGCAGGATTGGCACCCTGAGCCCCCACCCCAGCCCATTCTGTGACCTCCCTCCACTCCCCTCCATTGCCCTCACCCTCTCCCCGAAATCTTCACATCCCATCCTTTCACGTGTCTCTCTCTCTCTCAGAATCAGCCATTCCAAACTTTCGGAGCAGGAGGCTGCTGGTAAGGGACAGGGAAATTTTAAGGGAATCACCGGATATAAAGACGAAGTTCTGGGGGGAGGGATTGCATTGGGAGTTATACCTGATATAAATGACGAATTGATGGGTGCTGAGGAGTTGATGGGTGCAGCACACCAACATGGCACAAGTATACATATGCAACAAACCTGCACGTTATACACATGTACCCTAGAACTTAAAGTATAATAATAAAAAAAAAAAAAAAAAGAAAGACTAAGTTCTGACTCCTACAGCTGAAAACTGATTTTCTTTTTTTTCTCTCTCCCTCAGAGGCAGATTTATCCAGGATGGAAAGGGTATCTGTCTCGGTGAGTCCTCCCGCTTAGGAGTCCCACAAGAGCTCCCTCACCACAACGGGCTGGTCGTGTCTGCCTCCTGGTTAAGCCCATACAGAAACGTCTACTATTTATCACCCGTGTGGTCTTAGACAACTCCCCAAAGGGGAACCAAAATCTCCATTTAAAAGGCGTATGCACGGGGCCGGGCGCGGTGGCTCACGCCTATAATCCCAGCACTTTGGGAGGCAGGCAGATCACAAGGTCAGGAGATCGAGACCACCCTGGCTCACACAGTGAAACCTCATCTCTACTAAAGATACTAAACATTAGCTGGGCGTGGTGGCGGGCGCCTGTAATGCCAGCTACTTGGGATTCTGAGCCAGGAAAAAGACTTGAACCCGGGAGGCGGAGGTTACAGTGAGCCGAGATCACGGCACTGCACTCCAGCCTGGGCAACAGAGCGAGATTCTGTCTCAAATAAATAAATAAAAATAAAAGTCTTACGCAGATCCATTGATGTCACACACATAAAGGGTTATAAAAACAGAAAAGAAAAAGAAATGCATCTGGTGTGACCGAGGACCTGGATTTTGAATTTAATTTAATGGTAATTAATTTAAATTTCAATAGCCATGTGTAGCTAGTGGCTGCCATATTGACCACTCAGTTCTAATATTCATCTATTTTCTCCAAACACGGCAGACCCCCCAAGGAGTGACGTATGCTGAGCTAAACATCAATGCCCTGTCTGAGGCAGCTTCTGACACCACCCACGAGCCCCCAGGATCTCATGAATATGCGGCAGTGAAAGTGTAGCAAGAAGACAGCCCGGGCCACTAGAGGAGGGGGAATCGTGCTGGCTAAGGTTATCAGAAACGTGGAGATGCGGATGACTCTGTGTCCCTTGCTCCTCATCCGTATCAATAAAATTAAATTTCTCATCTTAAAAAGGAATCTGATTTATTTATGGATTATTCATGCCCAAGAACCCCACCATACTCTTTCTACCCCATATTTCCTCCTAGAACAATTCAAGGAAATAATAAATAACTATTGATCAGCTATCCAGCAAAGAATGTAAGAATTATGGAGCATCTCCTGGAAGCACAACAAGCGAAAAAGAAAATGGCCAGGCTCATGCTTGTCATCCCAGCACTTTGGGAGGCCGAGGAGGGTGGATCATCTGAGGTCAGAGTTCATGACCAGCCTGACCAACACAGTGAAATCCCATCTCTACTAAAAATACAAAATTAGCGGGACATGGTGGTGGGCGCCTGTAATCCCAGCTACTTGGGAGGCTGAGGCAAGAGAATCGCTTGAACCCAGGAAGCAGAGGTTGCAGTGAGCCAAGATGACACCATTGCACTCCAACCTGGGCAGCAGAGAGTCCATTTCAAAAAACAAACATGCCCAGACCTGCAAAACTCCTAGACCAGAGGGCAGAAAACAAAAGGACCAGAGAGTAACATTTCCAGCTTTGTGGGCTGTAGGATCTCTGCTGAGACTACCCCATTCTGCTGTTGTACCTGAAAGCAGCCATCGTTGATATGTAAACAAGTAGATGTGGCGGTGTTCGAATAAAACTGTATTTACCACCTCATGTTCTCATTCATGTGGGAGCTAAAAAAGTGGCTCTTATGAAGGTAAAGAGAGTTAACACAGGCTAGAAGGGCTGGGTTAGTTAATGGGCACAAACACAGTTAAACAGAAGGAACAAGTTCAAGTGTTCAACAGCACAGAAGGGTGACTATAGTTAACAACAGTACATTGTATATTTCAAAAGAGCTAGAAGAGAAGATTTGAAACTTTCCCAACACAAATGATAAATGAGCCGAGTGCAGTGGCTCACTCCTGTAATCCCAACACTTTGGGAGGCCAAGACGGGTGGATCACCTGAGGTCAGGAGTTTAAGACCAGCCTGGCCAACACGGTGAAACCCCGTCTCTACTAAAAATACAAAAATTAGCTGGGTGTGGTGGTGCATGCCCGTAATCCCGGCTACTTGGGAGACTGAGACAGAAGAATCACTTGAACCCAGGAGGCGGAGGTTGCAGTGAGCCAAAATCACACCACTACACTCCAACCTGGGCGACAGAGACTCTGTCTCAAAAGGAAAAAAAAAGATAAATGTTTGAGGTAGCAGAATATCCTAAATACCCTGATTTGAGTATTATACATTCTGTGCATGTATCAAACTGTCACATGTATGTCATAAATATGCATAAATATTATGTATCTATAGAAAGTTTTTTTTTTTTTTTTTTAAGATGGAGTCTTGCTCTGTCACCCAGGTGCCAGAGTGCGGTGGTGTGATCTCAGCTCGCTGCAACCTCCCCCGGCAGGTTCAAATGATTCTCCTGTCTCAGCCTTCCGAGTAGCTGGGATTACAGGCGTCTGCCACCACGCCCAGCTAATTTTTTTTGTATTTTTAGTAGAGACAGGGTTTCACCATGTTGGCCAGGCTGGTCTCGAGCTCCTGACCTCAAGCGATCCACCCACCTCAGCCTCCCAAAGAGCTGGGATTACAGGCGTGAGCCACCGTGCCCAGCCCAGAAAGTTGTTTTAAAAACAAAAAAATTTGTTTTCAAAAACAAGCTACGGGCTGTAGTGTTCCAACCCTTGTGCGAGGCCAGTGCTTTTACAAGTCTGCTTGGGCCATCACCCCAACCACTTCTGGCCCTGATGAGGGTCCAGGGCATGAGAGGGAGGAGGGAGTGTCTTAGTCCATCCAGGCTGCTATCAACGTACCAAAGACCAGGCAGCTTCCAGACAACACAGAGTTATTTCTTACCGTTCTGAAGGCTGGAAGTCCAAGACCAAAGCACTGGTAGATTCAGTCTGCTGAGGGCTTTTTTCCTGGTTCATAGCTGGCGCCTTCTTGCTGTGTCCTCACGTAGTGAAAGAGACTGGGCAGGGCGCCGTGGCTCACGCCTGTAATCTCCGCAATTTGGGAGGTCGAGGCGGGGAGGATCAACTGAGGTCAGGAGTTCCAGCCTGAGTGACAGAGTGAGACTCCTGCTCAAAAATAAAATTTTAAAAAAGTGAAGGCTTAATAAACAAAAGAAAGAGAAAAGAGAATAGCTCTCTCTCGTACAGATGGAGAGGGGCTCCCGAGTGGGACGCCTGGTTTCGTGGTGAAATGCATGGGGTTTAAAAGACAAGCTTGAGCAGGTGGTGTCTGATTTACATAGGGCCTGAGAGATGAGTCGGACCAGGTGTGACGTTTGCATAGCCCACGAAGAAGCTGGCTATCCCATCCTAATCTTTTATTACGTAGGTGGGGTCTCTGCCTGGCTGGGGCCACGTTACCTGCTTTTTACTGCACATGTGGGGACAGACAAAAGGGAAGAGGGAACCTCCATGTTGAATATACCCGGCCTCCAAGCATCCATCCCTTTTCTATTCTAAAAAGCTGCCAGCATTTACCTATGCAAGCGTTTAGCTTGCTTGTCTAGGCCTGTACCTTGATGTTTCGGGCTGCTTTCTGTTAGAAAAGAAATGATTTGGGGACTGCTCTTTATTCATAGGAAACCTTACTGAGGACTCTCTTACCCTCATTGTCTGCCTAAATCATTTCTTTTTAGCTCGCGTATTACAAATACCATCACTGCCGGGCGCGGTGGCTCAAGCCTGTAATCCCAGCATTTTGGGAGGCTGACGCGGGTGGATCACGAGGTCAGGAGATCGAGACCATCCTGGCTAACACGGTGAAACCCCGTCTCTACTAAAAATACAGAAAATTAGCCGGGCGAGGTGGTGGGCGCCTGTAGTCCCAGCTACTCAGGAGGCTGAGGCAGGAGAATGGCGTGAACCCGGGAGGCGGAGCTTGCAGTGAGCTGAGATCCGGCCACTGCAGACTCGGTCTTAAATAAATAAATAAATAAATAATCAATCCAGTTGCAGGTATGTCTTTTTCAGCGGTGTGAAAACGGACTAATACAAACCTCTTTGCTCCCCTCCCCTCACTCCACAGCCCCAGGTGTGGAAGCCACACGGGGAGTAGCAAGGTGGGGGAGGAGCGTCTCTGTTTTCTTGCCACAGAGACTCATTCTTTTTAAAGCTTGGGAGTTCTTGGTGACCATCTGTCCCGCCATGTGGAGGAAGCCAGTCTTTATGGAGAAACACAAAGATGATTCAGGGAGCATCCGGGAAGCGGGAGCGAGTAACAGGGCTTTCAGCTTTTGTTTTCTTGGTTCTAATTGCTTCCAAAGCTCAGTATTCCTTCACTCCCTGCAGTGTTCTTGCTCAATCATTCTTGAACCAAAAAAAAAAAAAAAAAACCAAAAAGTCCTCCTTTGATTCTAAGCTATTCTGAGCATAGATTTTGTTTTGATTGAAGAGTCCTGGCAAACATTATTAAAATGGGTGACCCTGATGGATATCCCTTATGGACATCTATGCTGGTAGTCACACTCATTGAATTACCGCAGTGAGGACTCAGCTCTGATTATTATTATTATTTTTTAATCTTGCCCAGATTCTTCTCTAAGGGGTCTGGGGACTCATGCCCTACAAACCATAAATTCTCATCAGATGGGTTTTATTTAGCCCTATATATTGTGACGTACTTTCCAATCTGACTCTGGCATAACATTACCTAACAAAGAAGAAAATAAAAATATTTTACCCCAAAACATGTTTCTTTGCCATATTTTAATTTATTTATTTATTTATTTTGAGACGGAGTCTCGCTCTGTCACCCAGGCTGGAATGCAGTGGCCGGATCTCAGCTCACTACAAGCTCCGCCTCCCGGTGTTACGCCATTCTCCTGCCTCAGCCTCCTGAGTAGCTGGGACTACAGGCGCCGCCACCTCGCCCGGCTAGTTTTTTGTATTTTTTAGTAGAGACGGGGTTTTACTGTGTTAGCCAGGATGGTCTCGATCTCCTGACCTTGTGATCCACCCGCCTCGGCCTCCCAAAGTGCTGGGATTACAGGCTTGAGCCCCCGCGCCCGGCCCATATTTTTAAATGACTTTAAAAAGCTGTCCTTTGTTGGGGGGAACATTTGCATATATAAAGGATCTCTGTTAACCTAGCTAGATCTTTTTTCTCCAGGACCTCCCAATCCCGAGGAGATTAACTGATAATCTAGCACCTTTTGAAGGTCTGAGTAGGAAACATTTGTCATCTATCGTCTCTAAGGGCAGCCGCTATAAGACTTCAACAGAACCTTGGTCTCCACAGTCTTTTTTCTTGACTATTTCCTGTCTATTAATCCCAGGTCTTTAGACAAACTCAACCAATTGTCAACCAGACAATGTTTTAATTTACCTAAAGCCTGGAAGCCCCTGCCTCCTTCAAATTGTCCAGGCTTTCTGGACCAAACCAATGTATTTCTCAAATGTGTTTGATTGATGTCTCATGCCTCCCTAAAATGTATAAAACCAGGATGCCCCCTGACCACCTTGGGTACATGTTCTCAGGACCTCCTGAGCGCTGTGTCACAGGGCACGATCATTATCATATTTGACTCAGAATAAATCTCTTCAAATATTTTATAGAGTTTGATTCTTTTCTTGTCGGCAAGAGAAAGTCTTGATATGTGATTGTTTTCTTTTGGTTAGTATTTGCATTATGTATGTTTTCTGTGTTCATTTTCTTTCTTTTCTTCTCTTTTTTTTGAGATAGAGTCTCACTCTGTTGCCCACGCTGAAGTACAGTGGCATGATCTCAGCTCACTGCAACCTCTGCCTTCCAGGTTCAAGCAATTCTCCTGCCTCAGTCTCCTGAGTAGCTGGGATTACAGGCATGTATCACCATGCCCAGCTAATTTTTGTATTTTTAGTAGAGATGGGGTTTCACCATGTTGGCGAGGCTGGTCTCGAACTCCTGACCTCAAGTGATCTACCTGCCTCAGCCTCCCAAAGTGCTGGGATTACAACCATAAGCCACCACGCCCAGTCTATTCATTTGCTTTCAACCTTTCCACGCCTTTGTGTCTCTTGGAAACAAAACATTAATTTTAGTTCAACCGAACGTTTTCTTCTAACCTGATCCTTTAGTTCATTCACATATAATATTTGTTATTTTCAACGAGTACAACATTCTAGGTTGGGAAGTTCTTTCCTTTCAGCATATTGAAGCCATAATACACTGTTTACTATTTTTGGTTGTTATTTTGATGCTCTAGATCCGCGGTCTCCAACCTTTTTGGCACCAGGGGCTGATTTTGTGGAAGACGTGGAGGGGTGCGTGGATGTTTTAGGGATAAAACTGTTCCATCTCAGGTCATCAGGCATCAGAGTCTCATAAGGAGAGCACAAACTAGATCCCTTGCATATGCAGTTCACAGTGGGGTTCACGCTCCTATGAGAATCTAATGTGCCGCTGATCTGACAGGAGGCAGAGCTCAGGTGGTTATGTGAGCAATGGGGAGTGGCTGTAAATATAGATGAAGCTTCGCTCACTCACCCCCCACTCACCTCCTGCCGTGCAGCCTGGTTCCTAACAGGCCACGGACCGGGTAACCCTGCTCTATATAACTGCAATTTCTTTGAATGTTATCTGTCTTTTTCCCTTGGGCTGCTTTACTCTTTTTTCACTGTTTTGGATATTTTTCTTTTTTTTTGAGATGGAGTTTCGCTCTTGTTGCCCAGGCTGGAGTGCGATGGTAAGATCTTGGCTCACCGCAACCTCCACCTCCCAGGTTCAAGCGATTCTCCTGCCTCACCTCCTAAGTAGCTATGGGCAGCCATAGGTGGTCCCAGAAAAAGCACCACAAGAAAAGGCGGGTCTGCGGAACTGGAACCGGCAGCCCGGCCCCCAGCCTTCAGGCCCTCCCTGGCCTGAAGGTGGGGCCTTATTGGGAACCCACTCCCTTCTGCCCAGGAACCTGTCTGCCTCCTGTTGCCATTAACGGTGCCCAGGCTCAGGCCCTAGCTTCTTTGAGATAGGAGCAGTCACCAAACCACAGGTAGAAGCCAGGCAGCAGGGGGAGTAACTTCCCAGCCTTCACGAGCCTTCCCAGGCCCCTAAGAGTGCAGGGATGCCTGAGTCTGAAGATGTGGTTTGGGCAGCTGCAGCTACCAGGGTGTGGAGCTTGTGCCTGCTCCATGGAGCAGGAGGCCTGGGCCCCCATGGAGAATGAGTCGCGGTTTGGGTGGCTGCAGCTGCACCCAGGAGGGTAGGGCTCCTGCCTGCTTCCAGAGCCCCAAGAGCACAGGGAAGCTCAGATCCACAGCTGGGGTCTGGACAGCTGAAGCAGCACCCTGGGAGCTCCTGCCCCAACTCAGAAGGGCTCCATTGAGTGTATAGTCCCAGCCGGGCCTCCCTGTGGCAGTCGGCGTCATGGCAGTGGCAAGCCATCTGGAGTGGCTGCTGCCATCACCAAAGGCCCAACCTCTACGATCACATTGGGTGTTAAGATTTAACATGTGGCCGGGCACGGTGGCTCATTCCTGTCATCCCAGCACTTTGGGAGGCCGAGGCAGATGGATCACGAGGTCAGGAGATCGAGACCATCCTGGCTAACACGGTGAAACCCTGTCTCTACTACAAATACAAAAACTTAGCCAGGCATGGTGGCGGGCGCCTGTAGTCCCAGCTACTCAGGAGGCTGAGCCAGGAGAATGGCGTGAACCCGGGAGGCGGAGCTTGCAGTGAGCCTAGATCCCTTATTGCACTCCAGTTAGGGTGACAGAGCGAGACTCCGTCTCAAAAAAAAAAAAAGATTTAACATGTGGCCGGGCGCAGTGGCTCACATCTGTAATCCCAACACTTCGGGAGGTTGAAGCAGGAGGATCATGAGGTCAAGAGATCGAGACCAGCCTGGCCAATATGGTGAAAAGCTCTCTCTACTAAAAATACAAAAATTCGCTGGGCGTGGTGGCGCCCATCTGTAATTCCAGCTACTCGGGAGACGGAGGCAGGAGAATCGCTTGAACCCAGGAGGCGGAGGTTGCAGCGAGCTGAGATCATGCCATTGCATTCCAGCCTGGGCGACAGAGCAAAACTCCGTCTCAAAAAAAAAAATAGAAAAAATCTAACGTGAATCTGTGGGAAGCACAGCCATGCAGCACAGGCCCAGGATTTGAAAGTAAACTGAAGAGGCTCAACACATGTGGAGGTGGCTTTGTAAGTGACTTCAGGAAACTAACTGAGGGTCATGTACCAGCAGGAGCAACTTCCTAAAGGGGCCATGGAGAACCTGAGTTCCTTGCTGTCCAAAAGGAATATATAAATCCCCGTTAGTTCAGAGAAAGCACAGATCATCAGTCTGACGAGGATAGGGCTTAATTATGGGCTGAATTACATCTTAAAATTCATGTGCTGAATCCTAACTCCCAGTAACTTAGAATGTGACTGTATTTGGAGACAAGAGGCCCTTGTGAAAAAAGGAAATTTGGACATAAAAAAGACACTAGGGGCTACGTGCGGTGGCTCATGCCTGTAATCTCAGCACTTTGGGAAGCCCAGGTGGGCGGATCGCCTGAGGTCAGGAATTCGAGACCAGCCTGGCCAACATGGCCAAGCCCCATCTCTACTAAAAATACAAAAATTAACCGGGTGTGGTGGTGTGCGCCTGTAATCCTGGCTACTCGAGAGGCTGAGGCAGGAGAATCGCTTGAACCCAGGAGGCGTTGACTGCAGTGAGCTGAGATCATGCCATTGCACTCCAGCCTGGGCAACAGAGCAAGATTCCATCTCAAAAAAAAAAAGAGACACTAGGTTGTGTACATCCAGAGGAAAGACCACGTGGAGACACAGCAAGAAGGCGGCCATCTGCATACAAAGCAGAGAGGCCTCAGGAGAGACTGACCCTACTGGCACCTCCATTTTGGATTTCCAGCCTGCAGAACTGTGAGAAAATCCATTTTTGTACCATAAGCACCCCAGTGGGGGGTATTTTGTTATGGCTTCCCTAGCACACTACTGCAGGTGGTAAACATATTTTAAACATAATAGTGAGGCCAGGCGCGGTGGCTCACGCCTGTAATCCCAGCACTCTGGGAGGCCGAGGCGGGTGGATCACGAGGTCAGGAGATCGAGACCATCTTGCCTAACACGGTGAAACCCCATCTCTACTAAAAATACAAGAAAAAAAAAAAAAAAAAGCCAGGCGTGGTGGCGTGCACCTGTAGTCCCAGCTGCTCAGGAGGCTGAGGCAGGAGAATGGCATGAACCCAGGAGGCAGAGGTTGCAGTGAGCCGAGATCGCGCCAATGCACTCCAGCCTGGGTGACAGAGCGAGACTCCGTCTCAAAAAAATAAAAATAAAAAAAAATAGCCGGGCGCGGTGGCTCAAGCCTGTAATCCCAGCACTTTGGGAGGCCGAGACAGGCGGATCACGAGGTCAGGAGATGGAGACCATCCTGGCTAACACGGTGAAACCCCGTCTCTACTAAAAATACAAAAAATGAGCCGGGCGAGGTGGCGGGCGTCTGTAGTCCCAGCTACTCGGGAGGCTGAGGCAGGAGAATGGCGTAAACCCGAGAGGCGGAGCTTGCAGTGAGCTGAGATCCGGCCACTGCACTCCAGCCTGGGCGACAGAGCGAGACTCCGTCTCAAAAAATAAAAAATAAAAAAAATAAATAAATAAACATAATAGTGATCATTTGTAAAAAAAAATTCAAAGAAATATATTTTCTACAGCTTCTCTATATAATACCCTATGTTCCAAAGGCTACCTAGTTTACTTTCTAGAAGACTATAAGAATTTTTCACACACACTGGGGCCTGTCAGAGGGTGAAGGGTGGTAGGAGAGAGAGGATCGGGAAAAATAATTAGTGGGTACCAGGCTTAATACCTGGGCGATAAAATAATCTGTATATCAGGAAGTAGTAACTACACTAGAAAAAAAAAAAGAAATAATCTGTACAACAAACCCCCGTGACACACGTTTACCTGTGTAACAAACCTGTACATCCTGCCCATGTACCCCTGAACTTAAAAGTTAAAAAAAAAAAAAAAAAAAGAATTTTTCTAGTACCATACCAGGTGCAGTGGTTCACCCCTGTAATCCCAGCACTTTGGGAGACTGAGGCAGGTAGATTGCTTGAGCCTAGGAGTTCGAGACCAGCCTGGGGAAAATGGCAAAACCCTGTCTCTACTAAAAATACAAAAATTAGCTGGGCGTGGTGGTGCACGCTTGTAGTCTGGGCTACTCTAGAGGCTGAGGCAGGAGGATCGCTGGAGCCCAGGAGGTGGAGGCTGCAGTGAGCCATCATTGCACCACTCACTGCACTCCAGCCTGGGTGACAGAGTGAGACCCTGTCTCCAAAAAAAAAAAATTTCTAGTGCTATACATTTAATATTTTTTCCTGTTATGGACATTAGGTTTTTTTGCCTTATTGTTTCAAATTCTTTGGAAGCATTGTTCAACCAATCACGTGAGCACAATAGTTGGTACAAAAAACGGTCATTATTTTGAAAGAGTACCTGATATGAACAGTTCATTCATAAACTTGAGCCTTTTTTTGCTTTTGGTTTTGTTTTTTTGAGACAGAGTCTTGCTCTGTTGCCCAGGCTGGAGTTCAGTGGCACGATCTCAGGTCACTGCAACCTCTGCTTCCTGGGCTCAAGTGATTCTCCTGCCTCAGCTTCCCGAGTAGCTGGGATTACAGGTGCCTGCCACCACGCCCAGCTAAATATTTATTTATTTAATTTATTTTTTGAGATGGAGTTTCACTCTTGTCATCCATGCCGGAGTGCAGTGGCACGATCTTGGCTCACTGAAACCTCCACCTCCCGGGTTCAAGCAATTCTCCTGCCTCAGCCTCCTGAGTAGCTGGGATTTCAGGCGCCACCACGCCCGACTAATTTTTGTATTTTTAGTAGAGACAGGGTTTCACCGTGTTAGCCAGGCTGGTCTGCAACTCCCGACCTCAGGTGATCTGCCCCCCTCAACCTCCCAAAGTGCTGGGATTACAGGCGTGAGCCACCATGCCTGGATGAGTTTGTTTTTTTGTTTTTTGTTTTTTTTTTAAGACCTCAGGGATGTACATCTAATTGACACTACATCACATTAATCAACAGCTGCACGTTTTGCAAACTGTGGCTCTGACAGTCCTGCACAAGAAGGGTTTCCTGCTTCAGCGGCAGTAGCTTTTCTGACTGTGGATCATCGTTCCTTCTGTGGCAGATTTTGACAGCTCCTCTAATACATTTGGGACGACTGTCTCCAAGTAACCTGCAGCTTTCCTCACAACTCCTCCCTGTCTCTCCTGCTAAGAACCGTAGCCCTTTTCTGTTGTTTGTAGAACCTTCTGTTTATTCTGGGGAGGGGGGAGGGGGGAAGGATTGCATTGGGAGTTACACCTGATGTGAATGACGAGTTGATGGGTGCAGCACACCAACATGGCACAAGTATACATAAGTAACAAACCTACACGTTATGCACATGTACCCTAGAACTTAAAGTATAATAATAAAAAAATAAAAAAATAAAAAATAAACAAACAAACAAATAAATAAATAGAAACCTTCTGTTACCGTATCCACCACTTCCACTGCCAGATCCATAACGACCACCAGAGGGACTGCCTGAGTTTCTTCCACCAAAACTGCCCCCCATAAACTTGAGCTTTTAAGCAGCATTATATTTAAGCCCTATACAAGTTTAACTTGATCATGTTAAGGTAAACAATCTGTTCAGTCTCACTTTCTTTTTGCATTGATAATATGAATACTGTCTGATCCTTTACTTTCTAAAATCACAAATGCAGTAGCAAGTTTTGGCCAGTTTCATTTTCTTAACTTTCATCTTCCACATGGGACATGCTGGGGGAAGAGGCTTAGAATCGTGGGAAGAGGAGGGTCGTCTGCTTTCAGTGCTGGAGATAAGGGCAGGTTGTATGACCTTGGGAACACGTGCTAAAATCTCCAGAACTCCCGTGCCTTTCCTCATCATGGAGACACAGATCTGGAATAGGGTTGTTGTAGATAGTATGACCAACTGTCTCTGCTTTATCAGGATTGGTGTGTGCAGGGGCGTGTGTGCATGTGTCTTAGGATGTGGGACTTTCGGGTTTAAAATAGAAATGAGGAATTTCCCAGGACACAGACATTTTAGGGCTAGACCAGAGAAAATCCTGGGCGAACCAACAATTTGGTTGCCCTAGTTGTAAGCACATGAGTTGCAAAGATGCAGGTGTGATTATTCCCTTGATTTCAGTAAACAATGTTTTTCTTTTCCCCCATTGCCCTATCATACCCAACTCCTAGATCTAATTCTTTACCTGTGCCCTTGGGTGACATCTAAAGCAAGTCTCATAAATTTTCTTTTTTCTCTTCTTTTCTTTTTATTTTTTTGAGACAGTCTTGCTCTGTCGCCCAGGCTGCAGTGCAGTGGTGCAGTCATGGCTCACTGCAACCTCTGCCTCCCAGGTTCAAGAGATTCTCCTGCCTCAGTCTCCCGAGCAACTGGGATTACAGGCATGTGCTACCACACCCAGCTAATTTTTGTATTTTTAGTAGAGACAGGGTGTTGCCATGTTGGCCAGGCTGGTCTTGAACTCCTGACCTTAAGTGATCCACCCACCTTGGCCTCCCAAAGTGCTGGGATTATAGGTGTGAGCCACCGCGCCTGGCCTTCTCATAATTTTTATAGTTATCTTAGGTCATAAAGACTTCCAGCTGCTTCTTAAAAAAGTCACATACAAGAAAAAAATATAGTGTCAGCTCAGTAATTAAAATCCTTTTGGCAGGTTGCCTGCAACGTGGAGAGAGCGTGGTCAGCTTTTCCTTTATCTCCCCATGTGGAGCTTCTCCCGCTTCCCCCACTCTCTTGCAAGGCTGCAGATCTCTCACCTGCAGTTCCCCTGATGCCTGTAAACGCGCTCCTCTACTTGGTCACCTTACTGAATCCTTGGGGATCCATCAGTACATTTCCAGCTTCTCTCTGCAGACTTCACCTCCTACCTCCAGGTGGCGCTCCTGCAAAGGATAAAAGACAGCTCCTGGTCCATTCATTCTCTGTCCCCCTCCCTCCCCCTCCCTCCCTCTCCCTCCCTCTCTCCCCCCCTCCCTCCCCTCCCACACTCTCTCTCCAGTGAGGAAAGACCCTGTGTTAGTCCCTTCTCACACTGCTATAAATATCCGAGGCCGAGTGTGGTGGCTTGCGCCTGTAATCTGAGCACTTTGGGAGGCTGAGGTGGGCGGATCTCTTGAGGTCAGGAGTTTGAGACTAGCCTGGTCAACATGGTGAAACTCCATCTCTACTAAAAATACAAAATTAGCCCGGTGTTGGCGCATGCCTGTTGTCCCAGCTACTCAGTAGGCTGAGGCTTGAACCCGGGAGGTGGAGGTTGCAGTGAACTGAGATTGCACCACTGCACTCCAGTCTGCATGACAGTGAGGCTCAGTCTCAAAAAACAAAACAAAACAAAAAACAAAAAAAGAGGTTTCATTGACTCACAGTTCTGCATGGCTGGGGAGGCCTCAGGAAACTTACAATCATGGCAGAAGGGGAAGGAGAAGCAAATATCTTCTTCACAAGGCAACAGGAGAGACAGAAGAGCAGGCAAAGGAGGAGCTTGCCAAACACTTATAAAACCATCAGATCTCCTGAGAACGCACCTGCTATCACAAGAACAGCATGGTGGACGCCACCTCCATGATCCAATCACCTCCCACCAGGTTCCTCCCCCAACACCTGGGGATTACAATTCAAGATGAGATTTGGGTGGGGACACAAAGCCAAACCATATCAGACCCTATTCTTGTCTGGGCCCGCCCCTCACCCCATATAACTACTCTGAATCGTCCAGTTAAAAAGAGACTGGCATCCTCCATCACACAGCTGTGGTGGCCAGAGAATGGGACTCACAGCACACCAACAGCTTATGTAAAGAAACACACAGAAACAAAACAAAACAAAAACTCTTATGATCTCTGGAGACTATTATTCTAAGTGAAGTAACTCAGGAATGGAAAACCAAACATCGTATGTTCTGATAAGTGGGAGCTAAACTATGAGGACGCAAAGGCATAAGAATGATACAATGGACTTTGGGGACTTGGGGTAAAAGATGGAAGGGGGTTGAGGGATAAAAGACTACAAATAGGGTGCAGTGTATACTATTTTGTGCAATAGTATTTTGGTGCACCAAAATCTCACACTAAAGAACTTACTCACGCAACCAAACACCACCTGTATCTCAATAACCTATGGGAAAAAAATCTTCTAATTTCAACACTCCTACCTTCAGGTGGACAAGAGGTCAATGGTGTGGGGAAATTAGGTTTTCAGCATCTTCTCCTGAAGTCCTGCAGAAATGGGCCTACTGTGAGATCTGACCTCGCTGGCATCTGTAATCTTTGGGTCTGAGCAGATTGCAATGAGTCTACTTTGGCGTTCTGTTATATACATATGCAAAAACCTTGGGAACACTGTGTATGAGCAGTTTGGAAGGAGAATGGATGATAGGAATTCATTTTCATTAAAAAAAAACAAAGCTCGTGAATAAGTGCACAAGAAAATGTAAGATCAGCCAGACCCAGTGGCTCACGCCTGTAATCCCAGCATTTTGGGAGGCCAGGCAGGCAGATCACCTGAGGTTGGGAGTTGGAGACCAACCTGGCCAACATGGTGAAACCCCGTCTCTACTAAAAATATAAAAAACTAGCTGGGTGTTGTGGCATGCACCTGTAATCCCAGCTACTTGGAAGGCTGAGGCAGGAGAATCACTTGAACCCAGGAAACGGAGGTTGCAGTGATCTGAGATTATACCACTGCACTCCATCCTGGGCGACAGAGTGACTCCATCTCAAAACAAAACAAAACACAAAAATTAAAATTAAAATTAAAAAAGCTTCAACTGGATTCCCTCTTTTGTCCCACAAACCAAGACACAGAGGATGACATTTTTATTTTATTTGAGACAGGATCATTCTCTGTCACCCAGGCTGGAATGCAGTGGCACAATCATAGCTCACTGCAAACTTTACCTCCTGGGCTCAAGCAATCCTCCCACCTTGGCCTCCCAAGTAGCTGGGACTATAGGTGTGCACCACCATGCCTGGCTAATTTTTGTATTTTTTGTATAGATGGGGTCTTGCCATGTTGCCCAGGTTGGTCTTGAACTCTTGGGCTCAAGTGACACTCCTACCTTAGCTTCCCAAATTGCTGGGATTATAGGCATGTGCCACCATGCCCAGCCTTTTTTTTAAAATTTAGATTCAAGGGTACATGTACAGATTTGTTACACAGGTATTTTGTGTGATGCTGAGGCTTAAGCTTCTATCGATCCTGGCACCCAGGTAATAAACATAGTATCCTACAGGTAGTTTTCAGCTCCTCCCCCCCAACTCCCTTGCTACCCCTTCTAGTGGTCCCCAGTATCTGTTATTCCTATCTTTGTATCTGTGTGTATCCAATGTTTGGCTCCCACTTTTTGTTTTTGTTTTTGTTTTTGAGACACAATTTTGCTCTTGTTGCCCAGGCTGGAATGCAATCTCAGCTCAACGCAACCTCTGGCTCCCAGGTTCAAGCCATTCTCCTGCCTCAGCCTCCCAAGTAGCTGGGATTACAGGCATATGCCACCACGCCTGGCTAATTTTGTATTTTTAGTAGAGACAGTGTTTCACCATGTTGGCCAGGCTAGTTTCAAAATCCTGATCTCAGGTGATCCGCCCGCCTTGGGCTCCCAAAGTGCTGGGATTACAGGCATGAGCCACTGCGCCCATTTTTTTTTTTTTTTTTTTTTTTTGAGACAGAGTCTTGCTCTGTCGCACAGGCTAGAGTGCAGTAGCATGATCTCAGCTCACTGCAACCTCCACTTCCCGGGTTCAAGCGATTCTCCTGCCTCAGCTTCCTGAGTAGCTGGGATTACAGGTGCCTGCCACCACACCCAGCTAATTTTTGTATTTTTAGTAGAGACGGGGTTTCACCATCTTGGCTAGACTGTTCTCAAACTCCTATTTGTAAAAATACAAAAAAAAATTAGCCGGGCGAGGTGGCGGCGCCTGTAGTCCCAGCTACTCGGGAGGCCGAGGCAGGAGAATGGGGTGAACCCAGGAGGCGGAGCTTGCAGTGAGCCGAGATCGCACCACTGCACTCCAGCCTGGGCGACAGAGCGAGACTCCATCTCAAAAAAAAAAAAAAAAAAAAAAGATGCACCCCAATGTGAGTGCTCAGCATTGTGTAATCATTCCTGGATTCTCCTCCTCCAAAGAAAAAAAAAAGAGAGAGAGAGAGACAGTGAGAGAAAGTTTTGGAGCTAAAAGTGAATAAAAGTGATGATAATATAGGAATGTTCAAGGGGCACATTTAACAGACTTCCTAGGAACATTCAGACCTTCCCACTTCACTCTAATTAGTGTGTTCAGACCAAGTATCTCGAGCTCCTGGGTTTTTTTTGTTGGTTTGTTTTTTGTTTGGAGACAGTCTCACTTTGTCGCCGAGGCTGGAGCGCAGGGGCACAATCTCGGCTCACTGCAACCTCTGCCTCTCAGGTTCAAACAATTGTTATGTCTCAGCCTCCGAGTATCTGGGATTACAGGCACCTGCCACCATGCCTGGGTAATTTTTGTATTTTTAGTAGATACTGGGTTTCACTATGTTGGCCAGGCTGGTCTCGAACTCCTGACCTCAGATGATCCACCCACCTCGGCCTCCCAAAGTGCTGGGATTACAGGCATGAGCCACTGCACCCGGCCCAGAACAAATACCAATGTATACGGAACGAGAGTTTCATTCCAATACTTTTTATCATCTTATTCTTGTGTTTTACTTCTGCCACTCAAAAACTACCTTTTCAGGAAGACTAAGGGTGGAAAGATGAAAATAACATGTCTTGCTCTGGAAGGGTGCCCCAGTTCTAGCTGTGTCCTGAGGGTGGCTGGTTACTAGAGTCGACCTGGTCAAACTGGATGGTAGGAGCAGCACACCAAGGTGGCAGGAGAGGTGGCCGGGGGCGTGGCACCTCCAACTTCTCTGAGCATGTCCTCGACCTTGCTGTCCCAAGGGCAGGGTGGGGTTGAAGCTCTCTCTTGAAGCTTCTCTCTCTCTCTCTCTCTCTCTCTCTCTCTGTCTCCCGTCCTAATTCCAACCTGTCTAATGAAATCAAGTTGCCCTAAACTTCTAGCAGAGAAACATTAACATCCAGGAACTTGAAGTTCCCTCCACAAAGAAAGTTTCCACAAACAAACCGAAAACAGGGAAGTGTAAGGTGATACTTACCCAGAAAAATGAACCTGTTCGCTGATTACAAAAACAGAACCGTTGGGGCGCGGTGGCTCACACCTGTAATCCCAGCACTTTCGGAGGCAGAGGCGGGCAGATCACTTGAGGTCAGGAGTTTGAGTTTGAGGCCAGCCTGGCCAACGTGGCAAAACCGCATCTCTAAAATATAAAAATTAGCCAGGCTTGGTGGCGGGCGCCTATAATCCTAGCTGCTCAGGAGGCTGAGGCAGGAGAATCACTTGAATCTGTGGGGCGGAGGTTGCAGTGAGCCGAGATCACGCCATTTCACTCCAGCTTGGGCAAAAGAGGGAGACTGTCTCAAAAAAAACAAAACAAAACAAAAAAGAGAGAACCCCCAGACCTGGAGTGGTGTCTCATGCCTGTATTCCCAGCATGGTGTCTCACTGCAGCCTTGACCTCCCACACTCAAGTGATCCTCCCGCCTCAGCTTCCAAAGTAGCTGGATGTACAGGCGAATGCTAATTTTTCAAAAATTTTTTGTAGAGATGGGATTCTGCCATGTTGCCTAGGTTGGTCTTGATCACCTGGGCTCAAGTGATCCTTCTGCCTCAGACTCCCAAAGAGCTGGGATTATAGGCATGAGCCACCACACCTGGCCTCCAGAACTGTTTTAAAACAAAAGTTAGGCCAGGTGAGGTGGCTTGCTCCTGTAATCCCAGCACTTTGGGAGGCACAGGTGGGCAGATCACTTGAGGTCAGGGATTTCAGACCAGCCTGGCCAATATGGTGAAGCCCTGTCTCTACTGAAAATACAAAAATTAGCTGGGCATAGTAGCAGGTACCTGTAGTCCCAGCTACTCGGGAGGTTGAGGCAGAAGAATTGCTGGAACCCAGGAGGTAGAGGTTGCAGTGAGCCAAGATCGCGCCACTGCACTCCAGCCTGGGCAACACAGCAAGACTTCATCTCAAAAAAATAAATAAACAAAAAGTTAATTTTGCCGGGCGCAGTGGCTCACGCCTGTAATCCCAGCACTTTCAGAGGCCGAGGCGGGTGGATCACGAGGTCAGGAGATTGAGACCATCCTGGCTAACACAGTGAAACCCTGTCTCTACTAAAAATACAAAAAAACTAGCCGGCGCGGTGGTGGGCGCCTGTAGTCCCAGCTACTCAGGAGGCAGAGGCAGGAGAATGGCGTGAATCCGGGAAGCGGAGCTTGCAGTGAGCCGAAATCACACCACTGCACTCCAGCCTGGGCGACAAAGTGAGACTCTGTCTCAAAAAAAAAAAAAAAAAAGTTTTTGGAAAGGATGAGATAAAAAGCAGACGATGGGCATAGCCTTTCCAAGGCGTCCCTTTCTAACATGAGGAAGCCTCCCATGAGATTTCCACTCACCTCTCAAGAAACACACTCGCATCCAGCCCCTTCCTTAAGTAATCACTAGCACTGGGTGTGAGGTTACCTAACTGGGCGAACAGTGTTTAAACTTTAGCGTGCATCAGAATCACCTGGAGGACTTGTCAAACCATAGGTTGGAGAGGAGGAAAAAGGAAAAGCTCGCCCTCACAGTTCCTGATTCAGCAGGGCTGGAGTGGGTGGGGCTCAAGAATTTGCCTTTCTGACGAGCTCCCGGGGAATGCTGATACTGCTGGTTCAGGGACCACGCTTTCAGAACCAGCACATCACTAAGCCTTAGACTAATCAAGATTCATACCTGAAACTAGAAAAGGGCCAAGTCTCCAAGGAACAAGGGTGGCCAGTTGACACCTGAACAAAATCAGGGTTCTCGGCCAGGTGTGGTGGCTCATGCCGGTAATCTCAGCACATTGGGAGGCTAAGGTGGGCGAATCACAAGGTCAGGAGTTTGAGACCAGCCTGACCAATATGGTGAAACCCTGTCTCTACTAAAAATTCAAAAATTACCTGGGTGTGGTTGCGAGTGCCTATAATCCCAGGTACTTGGGAGGCTGAGGCAGGAGAATCGCTTGAATCTGGGAGGTGAAGGTTGCAATGAGTCGAGATTGTACCACTGCACTCCAGCCTGGGCGACAGAGCAAGACTGCATCTCAAGAAACAAAAACAAAAACAAAATCAGGATTCTCTTAGCAGAGAAGAGTTTGGGTTTTCAGAAACAGCTGTCCCTTATATCTTACGATGGCTTTTCTCCTATTCTTTCTGATATTAATATAATTATATCAGCTTCCTGGAAAAGTTCCTCCACCACATCTTCTTACTTGTTCATTTTTCTTCAGCTGTATCAATTCTACTGCCCCCCCCCCTTTTTTTTTTTAAAGAGACAGTCTCACTATGTTGCCCAGACTGGTCTCAAATTCCTGGTCTCAAGTAATTGTCCCACCTCAGCCTCTCAAAGTGCTGGGATTACAGGTGTGAGCCACGGCACCCACCCTACTGCGTGTTCTATCAGAGGATAATGTTATATATTTTTTACCATCATATATTTTTATACTTTTTATTTCCATAAGCCCCTTGCTTTATGGATAATTGTTCTTGTTTCACATTGTTAACATGTGTCCTTATCTTTTTAAGTATGTTTATTTTCTTTCTATTTTTTGAGACAGGGTCTTGCACTGTCACCCAGACTGGAGTGCAGTGGCGCAATCATAGCTCACTGCAGCCTTAACCTCCCAGGCTCAAGCAATCCTCCTGCCTCAGCCTCCCGAGTAGCTGGGGCCACATGTGTGCACCACCACCCTGGGCTAACTTTTTTTTTTTTTTTGGTAGAGATGGGAATCTCGCTATGTTGCCCAGGCTGGCTTTTTTGAGAAGTACATTTCTGATGCTTATTATAAATTCTTGATCTATCTGATACCTCCTCCCCCCAAAAAAACACTCTCATTGCTTCACCACATCAAACAACTGACAAAGCTTTATATTCAAATCCTCAGGAGAACATCCAGTTTTTAAACATGGCTGCAAGTTGTTAGACATTCTCCCTTCTTTTTTTTTATTTTTTTTTTTTTTTGAGACGGAGTTTTGCTCTTGTCCAAGCTGGAGTCCAGTGGCGCGATCTCAGCTCACTGCAACCTCCGCCTCCCAGGTTCAGGCGATTCTTCTGCCTCAGCCTCCAGAGTAGCTGAGATGACAGGTGCGCACCACCACGCCCGGCTAATTTTTTTATTTTTTATTTTTATTTTTGTATTTTTAGTAGAAACAGAGTTTCACCATGTTAGCCAGGCTGGTCTCAAACTCCTGACCTCAGGTAATCCAACTGCCTCGGCCTCCGAAAGAGCTGGGATTACAGGCGTGAGCCACCGCACCTGGCTGACATTCTCCCTTCTCCAGGTGCAGTCCATAGCTCCTTCCTCTCCAATATTGCTGAGTCCCTGACTGCTTCGACGGATAGAGTCAGAATAGACACCGTCTCTACATTAAAAGTAAAAATAAAAATCATCTGGGCATGGTGGCATGTGCCTGTAGTCCCAACTATTTGGGAGGCGGGGGCAGGAGGATCTCTTGAGTCCAGGAGGTCAAGGCTGCAGTGAGCTATAAGCACACCACTGCACTCTAGCCTAGAGGCAACTTATGAGTCTAGATCATAAAAGGTGATTCGTCTTCTGCCTTCTTTGCTGAACCAAACATCATGCAGGAAGTCTGCCTGTCCTGAGACCAGCATGCTGTGAGGAAGCCCAAGTCACACAGAGAGACCACGTATGGGCACTCGGGTCAGCTTTCCTCCAGCTGCACACAGCTTTGGAGTCGTCCAGCCCAGACACCAAACATGTGAATGAAGAAGCTCCCAGATCTTCCAGATAATTCAAGCACCCTCCATTCCAGTCTTCCCAGCTGAGGCTGCAGATAAAACAACTCCTGCTGTACTCTGTCCAAATTCCTGACTGCTAGAATCTACAAATATAAATAAACTATAGTCAGGCATGGTGGCTCACACCTGTAATCCCAGCACTTTGGGAGGCCAAGGCAGGTGGGTCACCTGAGGTCAGGAGTTCGAGACCAGTCTGGCCAACACGGTGAAACCCCCATCTCTACCAAAAATACAAAAATAGCTGGGCGTGGTGGTACGTGCCTGTAATCCTAGCTAGCCAGGAAGCTGAGGCAGGAGAATCCCGCTTGAGCCTGGACGACAAAGCGAGACTCTGCCTCAAAAAAAAAAAAAAAAAAGAAAGAAAGAAAGAAGGAAACTATAAATAGCAGTTGTTTTTTGCCACTAAGTTTGGGGTGACTGGCTATAAGTCAGTAGGCAACCAGAACAGAGAAGCCGCCTTGACAGAGGGCAATTGTCCTAATTTAAAGGGATGACGCCTTTGTTCTGGGGCCCCAGCTCTAGGTCCAAGTTGCCGCTGTCATTTTCGCCGCTAGGTGGCGGCTCATGACTGTTTCCAGCCAAAGGCGGGGCAGCAAGTGGGGAAGTTAATTTATCTCCCAGCCTCGCCAGCTGCCTTGGCCTTCCGCCTGGTACCTAGTACATCAGTCAAGCACGACGATTATTATTTCCTTGCAGAAACGCAACCTCACCCTACCTGTCCGCACACTCATACCCTCGTTTCCAGCCTCAAGCCTTTTGCTCGAGTCCATGAAGCCCCCGAGAGAGGCTGCAGACACGGGGGACCTTTAGCCCAGTTTCAGAGACCCTAGTTCAGTCTGCAGCTTGAGAAAGAAGTGGGGAGCTAGGGAGGCCATGCTCCCTCCTCTCCGGTCTTCTACCCCACGGCTGGTCTTTTGCTGACACTTCAGGAAATGAAATGCAGTTCATTGCAGCATCATGCACTGTTTCCGCCCCCCACAATATGAAATTTAATTTGTTTAAGCATTACTGATTTATTTTTTAATGGGAAAATAAAAATTGTATGTATTTATGGTGTACAACGTCATGTGTGGAAATAGTATACGTTGTGAAAAGGCTAAATTGAGCTAATTCACATATGCATTGCCTCACATTTATCATTTGTGTGTGTATGTAAGAACACTTACAATCTACTCACTTAGGAAGTTTCAAGAACACAGAACGTCCTTATTAACTAAAGCACCTCTGTTTCAGCGTCGTCCTCTTAAAGCCCATCCCCTCCTGGGCTTCCCTCACTGTGAGTCTATAGCTGACACCACAAAAAATTCAGGCCATCAAGTTCTAACTCATAAAATAGAATTACCGTGGGATCCAGCAATTCCATTTCTGGGGAGATACCCAAAAGAATTCCAAGCAGGGTCTTGAAGAGATATGTATTTTTGTTTGTTTGTTTTGAGACGGAGTGTCATTCTGTCACCCAGGCTGGAATGCAGTGGCACGATCTCAGCTCACTGCCAGCTCTGCCTCCCGGGTTTAAGCAAATCTCCTGCCTCAGCCTCCTGAGTAGCTGGGACTACAGGCACCGAATGCCACGCCCAGCTAATTTTTGTATTTTTAGTAGAGACAGGGTTTCACCATGTTGACCAGGCTGGTCTTGAACTCCTGACCTCAGGTGATTGCCCGCCTCGGCCTCCCAAAGTTCTGGGATTACAGGCATGAATCACTGCCCCTGGCCTATCTGTGTATTTATTTTTGAGACAGGGTCTCTCTCTGTTGCCTGGTGAGTAGTGCAGTGGAGAGATCTCAGCTTACTTATTGCAGCCTCGACCTCCTGGGCTTGAGCGACCCTCTCACTTCAGCCTCCTGAATAGTTGGGACTACAGGCATGCACCACCAAGCCCAGCTAATTTTATTTTATTTTTTAAATTTTTTTTTGAGACGGAGTCTCGCTCTCACCCAGGCTGGAGCACAGTGGCACGATCTCGGCTCACTGCAAGCTCCGCCTCCCGGGTTCACGCCATTCTCCTGCCTCCCGAGTAGCTGGGACACAGGTGCCCGCCACCTCGCCCGGCTAATTTTTTGTATTTTTAGTAGAGACGGGGTTTCGCTGTGTTAGCCAGGATGGTCTCGATCTCCTGACCTCGTGATCCGCCCGCCTCGGCCTCCCAAAGTGCTGGGATTACAGGCGTGAGCCACCACACCCGGCCTGCTAATTTTAATTTTAATTTTATTTTACTTTTGTAGAGACGGGGTTTCACCATTTTGCCCAGGCTAGTCTTGAACTCCTGGGTCCAAGTGATCCACTCTCCTTGGCCTCCCAAAGTGCTGGGATTACAGGGGTGAGCCACCGCGCCTGGCCTAAAAGTTTGAATTTTTATCCAAATGGAAAAGGAAGGGCAAGGTGGAAAATGCCTTCGTAACACTGATAAGGGATGAAGCCCTCCCGATCTTGTGGCTTTGCAAGCCTCACATTTCAATACTCTTGTTTGTCCTTGCACGGCAAATGAGTAGCACGGCAAATGAGTAGGCAGTGAATAATTTTTAGGTTGATATTGTCAGATTCTGTGCAGGTCCCCTGCTCGGTCCACAGACCTCACAAGGATTGTGTCACATCAGTTAAGGGCAGCAGGAGGGGCGGGGCTGGGAACGGGGCGGGTCCTCAGGCTCGCTGGCACCCTCTGGTCTGACTCATTGTTTCTCACCTAGACGATCACAATAGCGTCCTAAACCATCTCCCGGCTTCTACCTTCATTTCCCGCCTTGACCATCTGCTCTCAACGTAGCAGACAGAGGGATTCTTTTAAAATAGAATTGCTAGACTTGGGAAATTAAAATACAGGATGCCCAGTTAAATGTTAAGTTTTAGATAAACAAAAAAAAAAAAAAAAAAATTGAATATAAGTATATCTCATGCAGTTTGGGGGCCGTACTTAGACTTAAACAGTTTATTCATTGTTCATCTGAGTTCTGAAATCAACTGGGCATCCTGCATTGAATCTGGCAACCCTATTTTAGTTTAATTTTAATTTAATTTTATTTTTTTGAGGCAGGGTCTGTTGCCCAGGCTGGAATGCAGGGGTGCAATCATGGCTCACTGCAGCCTCCAGGCTCAAGTCATCCTCCCATCTCAGCCTCCTGAGTAGCTGGGACTACAGGTGTGCACCACGATGCCTGGCTAAACTGCAATGAAATATCTATCCTTTCACCCCAGTTAAAATGACTTATATAGGCCTGTAATCCCAGCACTTTGGGAGGCCAAGGCAGGCAGATCACCTGAGATCAGGAGTTCAAGACCAGCCTGGCCAACATGGCGAAATCCCATCTCTACTAAAAATACAAAAATTAGCGGGGCATGGTGGTGGGTGCCTGTAATCACAGCTTCTCAGGAGGCTGAGGCAGGAGAATCGCTTGAACCAGGGAGGCAGAGGTTGCAGTGAGCCAAGATCATGCCACTGCGCTCCAGCCTGGGCGACAGAGCGAGACCCTGTCTCAAAAGAAAAAGAAAAAAGTGACTGTGGCAAAGAAGGACCTTTCTCAAAGACGTTGCTTCATCTATAACCACAAGCATCAGTTCTTTACTGCACTCCACCCCTTGGTGGAGTAACTTATCAAGATGGGCTCAGTTTTGAAGAACTGATTACCTAAACAAAAAAGTTATTTAGTTACCTTGCGTAACAGGAAGATTTCGTGCAAAAACTCGAGCATGTTGTTAAGAGCCAAGCACTTTCTGTTTTACCGCTCATGTCTTCCACGTCTGGCCTGTTGCCTCCTGGTCACCCATGACCCGGGGCAGCTCCACTCATCGTGTCCTGTCCAGACAATGCTCAAGGATGAGGCAACAGCTCAACAACTCCCTGCTCCCCTTCTATCTTCCTTGTTTTTTTTTTTTTTTTTTGGAAGACGGGGTCTCTTTCTGTTGCCCAGGCTGGAGTGCAGTGCTGCAATCTCACTCTGCCTCCCGGGTTCAAGCGATTCTCCTGCCTCAGCCTCCCAAGTAGCTGAACTTACAGGCACCCGCCAACATGTCCAGCTAATTTTTGTATTTTTAGTAGATGGGGTTTCGCCATATTGGCCAGGCTGGTCTTGAACTCCTGACCTCGTGATCCACCCACTTCAGCTTCCCAAAGTACTGGGGCTACAGGCGTGAGCCACTGCACCTGGCCTCCTTCTATCTTCTTATCAAGGAGTGATACCCATTTCAGAACCTCCTCATGCTGACTTCTCTTCATTTTGTAGTGGTCCTAAACTATTCTTTACCCATGCCTAGACTATTTTTACTGTGGTAAAATTTTACCGTTACATAAAGCAAAATTTTACCATTCTAACTATTTTTAAAATGTACAATACTTGCTGATACTAAGTACATAAGTACATCCACAATGTTGTGTAAGCATTGCCACTCACTATCTAGTATTAGAAAAGAAAAAAAATTTTTTTTGAGATGGAGTCTTGCACTGTTTCCCTGGCTGGAGTGCAGGGGCATGATCTCAGCTCACTGCAACCTCCGTCTCCTGGCTTCACGCCATTCTCCTGCCTCAGCCTCCCGAGCAGCTGGGACTACAGGCGCCCACCACCATGCCCGGCTAATTTTTTGTACTTTTTTTTTAGTAGAGACAGAGTTTCACCATGTTAGCCAGGATGGTCTCGATCTCCTGACTTTGTGATCTGGCTGCCTGCCTCAGCCTTCCAAAGTGCTGGTATTACAGGTGTGAGCCACCGCTCCTGGCTTTTTTTTTTTTTTTTTTTT